>NC_056739.1:1599927203-1600227203 GCF_019279795.1 Protopterus annectens
TATATTATTATTAAAGTTCTTCTTCACCAGGAGTACAGTTAACTACATTAAAAAAGGATAGCTAGATACATAGCTGGTTAGATATATAGACAGAGTGACAGACAGATAGACAGACAGATAAACTCACCTAGCTTTATCAAAATATTTCCCAGTGTAAGCCATACCACAGGCAGCACCAAGGCCCTGACCCAAGGATCCAGTAGCAACATCAACAAAAGGCTGTTTCTGAAATAAATGAATGAATAAATTAATGAATAAATAAATGAATGAATGAATGAATGAATGAATGAATGAATGAATTAATTAATTAATTAATTAACAAACAGATATTCTCTAAGTGAAACTGATGGCATCCCTTCTAAAAATGCACTAAGTAAATGTGAAAAATGCATTTTGGCCAGGTAAATGTAGAACGATAGTGTCCTGCCTATGACACAGGCAATCCATGTTTGACTAGCAACATGGAGAGGATAGGGGAACCTAGTCTAAGGGGGAGGGGAAAACCAGGGCCATCTTATGCTGTAGTCCCTCATCACAGGAGGAAGAGTGGCAATATGTGGGTCATCTTGAGATGTGCATTCAGCTCATCAAGTGGTGAACGCAAAAGCCTTCCTCAGCAGAGGCATAGAAGCATGCACATGCATGAAGAGGCACAGTGGCCCCTGCAGTGACATGGTTCACACAAAACTCCTCCCAAGGTCAGAGGTAGGGACAAGAAAATACAGTTTTATTGCCCGGATGTCAGTGAGAGCGCACACGATTCCTGTGGCTGCTTAGATGACTGCTCCTCTGGAGTTAGAGGAGGTATTGATATATGGTAGGTCTGGGTGCAAACAGTTTACAAAAAAGCAATATTCCAGATTCATATGCCAAAAAATGGAGTTAAAGTGAATTTGTATATACACAACACAACGATCCAGGCAGGTAAGACACAGCTAGTTCCATAAACTGGCAGCAGCGAAAGTTTGGTAACAGGCACTAAGGAATAGCAGTTCAAGCAGGCAAGCCCAGTGTGGTTTTGAAGTACTGTGTACAACATATTGGCCCATTAGGAACTGCGTTGATTATTTTATAACATCTTATGATCCTAAGTCTTCCCAGTGTAAGTTTTTATACCTTTTCCATAACACAAGTACATCTATTTTTGGTGGCAAAACACTTAACAATATGCTGTAAAATTATTTACAACTGGAAACAGATACTATCAGTACTATGGTCAAGTCGTCTACAATAATTATGCGTATACTTAAGCAATCTGAATGTTCACAGTATACACAGACAAAGCAAGAGCAGTATATTATATACTCACAGGAACAGGATGGCCCTCCAGAATAGAATCAAGTTTCCTCAAAGTGAGCAACTCATTTTCCTTCAAAAAGCCAGCCTCAGCCCAGGCAGCATACAAAACTGGAGCAGCATGTCCCTGGAAAATAAAGCACAGTTGTTCATTTAAGTTATGCACAACTCAGAACAGCACTTAGGTGTCATGATAACATTTAAAACTTTGTAACTTTTATTGTCATAGATCTAAGGTTGTTTCTGAAATATCTCCTAGAAAGGACACATGCATCAGTGATATATAAAGTACAGCTAGTGATGAAAGGCAATATGTGACAAATTACATAAATCCTCCTGACTCACTTTAATTTCCCACGGCATACATCTGTATAATGTGCATCTCTGAACAAGTTGTGCAACCAGACCAATGCTGTCTTACCCAGTGGAAAAAAATGTGCACGAGCACACACACACACACACACACACACACACACACACACACACACACACACACACACACACACACACACACACGTAGGAAAGACAGTACATTCCATTCAATAAAGAAGGATTCTGTCACCTCTTCCATTTCCTGTTTCATACAAATGATATACACTAATTATGTTCCATAAGCTGTGGTGATCCTACTAAGGCCTGACCTTACACTTATGAATCGTTCTGGCTATCCAACACAGAGGATACCTATAATGCAGCTGATACATTATTAATAACAACTACAGAAATAAAAATATTTGCACAAACCATTCAGTAGTTCTACATAGTCCCTCTACCATAACTTTTGTTTACTGTAGTATTCTGTTACACTGGCATGACCGATTATGATAGTTACCAACAGTGACCAGGACATTTCTTGTCTCATATCACTGCCAGCTTTACTAAATTTCTATGTGTAGAACTTCTTTGCAGGGTCACTATTAACTATACTCTGAATATTTTTTGCACTGAATTTTGACTATCTCTTCTTTGTCTACATCTTCAATCTTTCCATACATGTCAGTATCTTAGGTTCATAGGTTCATACTAGGCTATCTGCCCTAGGGCATTTATAAGCCTAGCCAGAGTGTGTTTGGCTTTCGCCACCCATTTTAAATTAATTTTGCTATGCCCTTTTTCGAGGTTAGTATACTGTGCCTCTGTCTAACAGTGACACAGAAGTGATACCCAGGGTAAACCTACTATCTCCCATCCACTCATCAAGATTCCTCTTGAAGGGAGTCAATGAGGGACTCTGCCTAACCTGGACTGGGATTTTATTCCAGAGTGAAGGGAGCCTCTGGGTTATGAATCTGTCCATCCAGCATGTCCTATTCATTTCACTGCTGAGGTTCAAATCTCTCGAGCGCGTAGCTCGATGGGATTTGGATTTTCTGAGGTGCAGCATGTCCATTAATGCCGGGTTGGACATGGCTTTATACGTCAGGCACAGATCGCCACTGAGCAGGCGGTATGCCACTGAGTAGAGCTGGAGTTTCTTTAACCGGGCAGCATATGACATCTGTTTTAGCCCTATGATCCTCTTGGTGAGGTACTTTTGGGGTCTTTCCAGTTGCTGCAGGTGTCTGGTAAGGTACATCCCAAAAGGGGCATTGTACTCAATTATGAGCCTGATGAGGGATGAGTAAAGAGGCACGATGACCTCCCCTGATCTAGATGTGAATCCCTTCATGATTAGGTGGGCTACATAAAATGTTTTTCTAACCACTTTGGCCACGTGGTTGTCAAATGAGAGATTGCTATCAACTTGGGTCCCCAGGTCCCTAATTACTTCTTCCGTACTTAATGGATTACCACCTATGTGGTAATTTGTGGGCACTTTGTTTTTGCCAAAGGGGATGACTACACACTTTTTGGCATTTAGCTTGAGGCCATGGCTCTGGCACCAGTTGTCTGTTTCTATGAGGCCCTTTTGTAGGATGCTTGTGTCGGCTGGAGAGTCTATTATGGTGCCCAGTTTGCAGTCATCTGCGAACTTGGTCAGCCACAGTCCTTCCGTGTTAGCCTGTACCTCCGAGAAATATATACCGAACAAGAGAGGTCCCAGGACTGAGCCTTGTGGGACTCCACTTGTAACTGGTTTGGAGTCTTACATGGCTCCAGCAATTCTAACCATGTGGGTTCTGTCCTTGAGCCAGTTTGCAACCCATCTAGTGACATAGGGGTTTATATTTAAGCTGGTGAGCTTATCTATAATGCCCGAGTGGGGTATTGTATCGAAGGCTTTTGCAAGGTCCAGGTAGGCTGTGTGGATCACCTTCCCCTCGTCAATGGCCTTGGTGACTGTTTCAAAGAAATCAACCAGGTTTAAGAGGCAGGATCTGCCTTTAACAAAGCTGAACTGGGTAGGATCCAGTGTCTGTAGGTCCCCAATATCTTTATTTATGAGGTCCATGATGATCCTTTCCATAGCTTTGCAGACCAAGCTAGTCAAGCTTATGGGGCGATAGTTTCCAGGATCCGTTGAGGCACCACCTTTGTGGAGAGGACTGTTGCTGTACGCCACTCTTTGGGTACATATCCTGTAGTAAGGCTGAGATTGAACAGTAGTTTTATGTTTGGGTTTAGTTCGTCTTGGAGTTCATGTAGGATGCAGCCCGGGACACCGTCTGGTCCCATTGATGCTGTGTTTTTTGCTTTGGAGAGGGCGGCTCTTACCTGACCATCTGAGATGTCAGGGGGGCAACATTCTGCTGGGATAGATATTTGCCCTTTTGGTGGGGAAGTGGGGGAGAAGTTTGCGCTGAACCTGTCAGCTAGGATGTTGGTAATGTCTGTGGGTTCGGTGTATTTTTTATCATTTTGGACTAATTCTGAGCATATCTGGGAATTCCCACCCAGGTTCCTAACATAACTAAAGAAAGCCTTGTGATTATCCTTAGTGTCCTGTGCAATTTTTCTCTCGAAGCTGGCCTTAGACGATTTTATGAGTGCCCGTAGTTTTTTGCTAATACTGATCAGAGATGCCTTCCCTTTTTGGGATTTTGCTCTATCATGTAGTAGCTTCCTCCTTCTATTGTATAGTTTGTTTATGGCTGGGGTCCACCAGACAGGATGCCTAACTTTGGAGGATTGGGTCTTGGTTTTATTTGGGATTGCATGATCCATGCATTCCTGAAGGTGTTCATAGAATGTGTTTATAAAGGATTCTGCGGTCTGGGCCATATTTTCCACAGGCCCGGGGGCTTTGAAGGATTCCACCTAGGTTTTGAGGAGTGTGAAATTTGCTTTACAGAAGTTTTTCACTGTGGTTTTCTGGGCAGGGGCTGGGGTCGGGATGTGAATATCTAGTGAGATTAGTTTATGGTCTGATCTTACCAGTGAGGGATACACTTCTGGTCTGGAGCATAGAGTCCCCATGTTGGTGATGATCAGGTCCAGTATGTTTTCCCCTCTTGTGGGATTGGCAACAAGGTGTTCCACAGCATTTGAGTTTATAAATTCTAGGAACCTTCGGGCTAGGGTGTTGGAGCTAGAGTAATGTTCCCAGTCTATGTTAGGGTAGTTGAAGTCGCCCAATATAATGGTGTTTGGAGAGACCTTCATATTTTCCAGTGTTCTCAGGAAGGCTGAGTGGGGTTCCTGGGTTTGGAAGGGTGGTCTGTAGCAGGCTATAAACTGGAAGGCAGTTTTATCCACTGTTAGTTGCACATGGATAGTCTCTGATGCTTCGTGCTGTGCCACCAACCTGGAGGTGTGGGTATCTTTGACGAATATTGATACCCCCCCTCCTTTTGTGGTTTGGTCCAAGTTTTGGGGCCGAAAAACATGGTATGAGGTATAACCTGGTAGTGCTGGGGTGCTCTCGGAAGCCTTGAACCAGGTTTCTGTTACTGCACAGATATTGATGTTCTCCATGCTAAGGAGAGTTTTGAGTGCGTGCATCTTGAGGTTTAGACTTCTGGCGTTGAGTAGCATTACTCTTAGTTTCTTATCCCTTGTGATACCTATGGAGGTGGGTTTGTCTTTTGAGCCTTGCCTAAAAAAGGCACTATGGGGGTGGCAAGAGCCTTTGCCAATATCCAAAAGCCTAGGGGTGACAGGTGCAAGCCGTCCCTAGCGAAGCATCGTGGCTTGTCGAGCATGTCATCCCAGGCAGACAGGCATTGGATCCCCTTTGAATGACACCAATACTTAAGCCAATTGTTGAAATTGATCATCTTGTCTTCATATTGTGGCATCATTCTTGGTGAGGGTAAGATGCTACTCAAGGTCAGGGTCATACCGGCCTGGGCTACATGCTCAGAAAGCTCCTCTATGTCTCTTTTCATGTAGTCCAGGGAGGTACATCTCAGGTCATTCACATGACTGAGTCATATTTGTACTTGCCTTGGAGTGACCTGAGTGCTTGTGTTATGTGGCGGATCCTAGCGCCAACAGGCAGCTCACCGTGACCTTCTCCTTGTTCAGCGTGGTGAGCGGGACGTCAGTGTACCTGACGATAGAGTCACCTATTACAAGTGTATCAGGTGTGTTGTTTAGCCTTAAGGGCTGTGACTGTTCGGCACACTGGCTTTGTAAGCTATGTGTTGCACATGTTTTGTTTTGGGTAGCGGTTGCTTGGGTGTCTACTTTGGAGGTCTCTGCTGCTTAGGCAGATTTTTATTTAGAGCCTCCGAGTATGTTTTTGTGTTTGGTTTGCTGTCGTGGTAGGTCTATGTGAGACTGGAATTGTAGTGAGTGTGGTTTCCTTCTCCTCCTGACTGGTTACGCCAGTACTGAGTTGAGAGAGCTTACCCTCCAGTTTGGCTACATGGGTGCATCTCTCACATGTGTTGGAATTTGCTGGGAGGAGGAGAGGGTTGTCTGTGTACATGAGGCAGTTGTAACATTGCCTCAAGATTCCCAGATTCACCAGCTGGACCAGAGAGGAGACTGACAACTGACCTTTGGACATTCTAGAATAGTATTGGAAATTCCTTTATAATTGAAAAAAAAGGGCCAATGGGGAACAAAAGTACTCAAGGGGAGTTTGTGAGGGTGTAGTGCTTTTAATTTTTTAGTGCTGACTTATATAATTGCTTTAGTGAGCAAGTGCCAGGCTTTAGAGTGGGAATACGGTGTTTATTATGAGAACTAGATCAGTTCTAAGGGAAAAAGTGAAGAGCAGACTTTGTGGAGCCGAGAATGGTTTAATCCCAATTAAGCGGCGCTGCCCGATGCTGCACTATGCGCAAAATCGTGCAAAGCCGCGCTAAAGCAGGTTTTATACAGGGGGACTTGAAAGAGCTAGAAATTGGCCCAAAACGGCCAATAGACTACCAGATTCTTGTGCTGGGAACAATCCTCCAGGGATAGATAGGCTGCTCCAAGCTCCCCACTGCCACTGGTGAACAAAGAAGCCTCCCTTTATCCAAGAAAGGAAATGGGCAACAGAGGAACTTTCCAAAAGTCCAGAATACAGCAAAGCCTGTATTTGGACTACTCTAGGTCAGGAAAGATGGGAAACAAGGATAATTTTTTTTTTTTTTTTTGCAACAAACAGCAGGAAAATGCAATAAATATGTAACACAGGCTAGCGCACTTGAGTGTGTAGCCTCAACAGGTAAAAGCAACAAACAGGACAAACTTTAAAAGTGCAGGTGCAAAAACAACTTTAAACAGTTTAAAACAGTTCAAGAAGCAGAAATACTTGCAGTTTAGCTAGATCGGACAGTCGCCCAGGTAGTAGCAGGAAAAAAAACACTTTTATCTCTACAACGTTTTCTTTCCTGCACTACTGACAATGAGGCTACTGCCATCAAATAAGGGTATATGACAGATTGTCTTCTCTTCTCTTCTGAACACAGTAGCAATGACTGCCAGAATAAATCATACTGGCATACCACTGACAACCTAGTTTCGTTATCTGATACAGTTAGCTAAATTCTTCTCTTTTCAAGCAGTTTTAACTTTATTCTCTACTGAATGCAGATCTCCAAATTTCTTGAGCAGATGACCCTGTAAAAGGCTACCTGTTGAAATGTCGGCACTCAAAATAATGAGCACCAACAAGCCAAGAAAAAAAAAACAGACTGAAAACACAGGAGAAGAGCATGGTCTCTCAAACTTCTCTTTGTAGGGAGGGAAAGGGATCACTATGCCTCAGAGTAAAGGGAATATTCAGAGAAATGGCATCTCGGACTTAGTATATGCAAGTCTGATCTTTCTGCCACTCAGTCTCCATATTTCCACACTCGTTCTAGCAGGTCCCAATACTTGAAATAATTACTCTGTGGGGCAACCATGACAGCACAACTAATTATTAGTTGTGTACTTACCATAACTTGGTATCTGTGTTGTCTTCTTTCACTTCTCCTCCTCACATATGAGTTATGGATCTGACCCCTCGGATCCGACTCGGCCGCATTTCTTCAGACAATGATCCAAGCCTCCAGCTCCTCCCACTTCCCATAATGCCCCACACTCCAACCAACCTCCTCAGATCGAGTTTGCTGCCCATAATAGAAAAAAGAGCACAGAAGAAGGAAGGGAATAAGAATGAATCCATAACCAGAGTCTAAAAAACAGGAACAGCCGTTCCTGAGAAGTTCTCTCCAGGTCTTGCAAAACACTAGGAAGGGGGATGGCAGGGTGGGAAGGTGAGGAGGAATGAAAAAAGACAACACAGATACCAAGTTATGGAAAGTACATACATTGCTCCTCATGTATGGGTAGAAACCCCAGTTACACATCTCCTGGGTGGTCTCAAGGAAGGCTATGCCGGAGCACTGATGAACCAAATGAAGCCCTGCTCTGAGAAACAAGGTCTAATTTATAGTGCAAGACAAATGTGTGAGACTTAGACCAAGTGGCTGCTGCCCAAACATCATCTAAAGAAGACCTGGAAAAAAAGGCAGATGAGGTGGACATAGATCTAGTAGAGTGGGCCTTAAGGAGGACAGAGTTGTAATGCATTCTCGTTATAAATCAAGGTAATACAACCTGCAATCCACTTAGCGAGAGTAACCTTTGAAACTGCCTGACCTATACACCTAGGAGAGAAGGACACAAGTAGCTGTTCTGATTTTCGAAAGGGCTTCGTCCTGTGCAGGTAATAACGTAACTGCCCGTGAACATCAAGCAAATGCAACAAACATTCTCCCTCATAAGAGAAATTTGGAAAGAAAATCAGTAGTTGGATGATCTGGTTAAGACTGGATGCTGTAGCTACCTTGGGTATAAAAGAAAGATTTGTACAAGGGACACTCTATCCTTGTGGAAAATAATGTAAAGAAGCTTAGAAGACAAGACCTGAATTTCCAATATTCTCTTTGCTGAGGTGACAGCAGCGAGAAAGACTGACTTCCATGAAAGAAACTTTTAAGTCAAAATCACCCATGGGTTCAAATGGTTTCAGAGTTAAGATTTGCAAACCAACAGTGAGACCCCATGTCGGGGAGGGATCTTTTACCGGAGGCCTGAGGAGAAAGACCCCTTTCAAGAAGGTCTTGCACAGCTTGGAAGTTGCAGGGGAATTGAAAACATTGCCAGAATGAAAATTAGAGATGGCCACCAGTTAAAGTTTGATGGTAAAGAAGCAAGCCCATTCTTTGAAAAGAGGAAGAGCAGTACATCTGAAATCAGTGCCCAGAAGGGGTCAATATTCTCTTTAGAAACCCAAAATGCAAAGCTCTTCCATTTACTCCCATAAACTTTCTTTGTAGCTGGTTTTTGAGAGGATAAAATAATATCTAGGATGGGAGATGCAAGCCTGGACCTTTGCACAATCACTGAAGTGGAGAAACCAAGCGATCAATTTGAGGGATATCAGATCAGGGTGAAAACCCTCCATAAGGTGACAAAGGAGGTCCTGTTTGGGTTCCAAAATCCATGGAGGACACTTCAGGTGAGACCAGAGGAAGGGGAACCAAATCTGATGAGATCAATAAAGAGCAATGAGACTTCAGATGCTTTGCTTTCTGGAGAAACTTTGGGATTAAAGGTAGTAAGGGATAAGCGTAGAGGAGACCGGGGGGGGGGGGGTCAATTGTGAATCAGAGCATCCCTCAGGGACTGCACTGGGGAGGATCAGAGAGAAGTAGTTCCTGCACTTGTTGTTCTGGCCCCAAAGGCTGAAGATCAAGTCTGCTACTGAATGATTGAGGGACCACTCATAAAGGGTCAGAATGGACCTGCTGAGCTTGTCTGCCAGGACAATGGAGTTCCCCGTATGTGTGTTGTAAGCAGAAAATGGTCTGAAGATATCACCCATTCCCAAACCATCATGGCCTCTCTGTACAGTGAGAAAGAGCAGGTTCCTCCTTGTTTGTTGATGAACCACAACATTTGACATGTTGTTTGTGTGAATCGCAGTCATTCCTAGAGGGAGAACATCCTGAATGGCTTGCAACATGAGGAGGACTGCTCTCATCTCAGAAATATTGATATGCAATCTGGTCTCTGAGTGTGACCACGTGCCTTGGACCATCTTAATGCCCCCCAATGCAACTGGGGTGCATCCATGATCACCGTGGCTGAGGGGGGTGGGAGAAGGAAAGATCTGCCTAATGTCAGTTTATCCGACAGTAACTACCATTGTAGATGCCTCCGGCAAACCAAAGTCAGCTTGATAGGAACAGACAGGGGCTGGTAGAGTATAGACCATTGAACAGCCAGGGTCCTTTGAAGGCCTCGTATAAAATATCTTGAAGAGGAGCTAATTGGATGGCAGCCACCATTGATCCTAGAGCCTAGAGTATTAGCCATGCTGGTGGAGAAGCTAAATTCAATACGGTTTGGACATGATCTCTCCATGTTTGAACACGATGAGGGGGAAGACAGGCAATCTGATTCACTGTGTCCAAGGTAGCTCCGAAGAATTCTAAAGTCTGCACAGGAGATAGATTCGACTTTGCCAGATTTATGGTGATCCCCAGATGACTGGCAAGGTTGAAGAAGTAATCCCTACCCTGTAGAAGTTTGTGCCTGGTTGGGGCAGTAAACAGCCAGTCGTCCAGGTAAGGAAACATCCGGAATCCCTGCAGTCTCAGATGAGCTGCGACTACTGCCATGTATTGGGTAAACACCCTGAGGTATGTGGTGAGTCCAAAAGGCAGAGCCCTGAATTGAAAATGACTGGCTCCGAGCTGGAAGCGCAGATGACTTCTGGGGCATCTGTCTATTTTGATGTGATAGCATGCATCCTTTAAGTCCACTGAGCACATCCAATCAACCATCCGTGGCAGTGGTAGAATGGACTGAACCATCACCATTTAGAACTTTGCCTTCTTTACAAGCAAATTTAATTTGCTTAGGTCCAAAATGGATCCCAGGTCCCCGTCTTTCTTTGGCACTAAAAAGAAGTGACAGTAAGTTCCTAATTCTTTTTGCCCAGTCGGGACCTCTTGGATGATTTTTTTTTGCAGTAGATTTAGAATTTCTGCTACGGTGAACTCCCTCTGGCTGGGTGGAACATCAAGGAGCTTCTCTGACCTCTCTGGAGGAGGAAGGAGAAACAGAATAACATAGCCTCTGCATATAATCTTTAGCACCCACTTGTTTTGTGCTATACTTGTCCAGGTGGTATGGTGCAGAGAAAACCAACCCCTGACTTCCTCTAAAGATAAGCAGTCGGGCAGTCCTTCAGGAGTACTGGTAAGGCCTATCAGAGAAGGGTTCCCTGAAGCCCTGATTCTGCGGACCCCCTCTGCCCTGGGGCAGCATCTCCCATTGAAACTTCATCCTCTGCCCCTAGAGGAAGAATCCCGCATTGATCCTGTGATGACCCCTGGGACTTATAGAACCACGTTTTCCTTCCACTGTGCTGGTTTCTAGAAAAGGTGCACTGTGGAGTGGTGAACTTGATTGTGACAGCAGATAAGGTCTTCCCTTCTTGTTCGCTGTGGGTTGTTAGGGTCTCTTTGACTGATGGGCCGAACAGTGAGATCCACTGAAGGGAGTGTTAACAAAGAATCCCTTAAAAAACTCCACAAAATCACAAAGCCTCATCCAGGCATGTCTCCAAATAGCAATGCCTGAGCTGGCTGCCCAGGAGGCACCTTCCGTGGAATGGGAAATCAGCCACTGGAAGAATTGGACAAAGACGAAAGAGTGGCCAGTTAGAGAAGACCTTCATGAAGTCCTCCGGTGACATGGTCTCTGCCAGAGAGTCTGAAAGCTCTTTCACCAGATCCCTCTGCAAGTGAGCAAAATGTGCCAGGTAGTTCAAGGCCCTCAATGAGAAAGTGGCCGAGGCGTAAATGTGCTTACCAAACCTGTCCATTCCTCTGGACTCCATGTTCAGCAGATGGCCAGTGAAGCTCTGTTCTGCGAGCTCCTTTTTGGTAGCTGCTGCCACAACCATGGCATCCATTGAAATACCCTTGGTCCAATAATGTCTGTCTTTGTGGGGGGGATAAAAATGTGTCTGGGTGCTTGTGGATTGATTCGACTGAATGCCATCTCCTTTCAGGCCCGGATGGACACCAAATCCACAAGCTTGTCCACTGGAAGAACCATCCAGGATGTAGATGGGCCTGTCCCAATGCCACCAAAAATATGGACTCCTCTGAGGATGGATGTTGGGCTGAGCAACCAACTCTTTGCTACAGGATCTCTAAGATATCTCCAAAGGAGGCATATTCCTGTGGTCATCTGGGGGATCCTTCTCCTTCATCGAAGTCCATATCCTCGGTGAAGGACTCTGAGAGGGAGTCAATGTGCCTCTTTTTGCATATCCTCTTATGAGGAATCTCCTCCGTTTAATGCTCAGAGGAAGTCCTGAAAGAGGAGGGGCTCCCTCTGGGGCAAGTGTTTGGAGGCCAGTCTGGACAGGTTGACTTGAAACAGGAATTACAGTCTCAAGTCTCTGATCCAAAGGAAGTCGAAGGGAAGAGTAGTAGCTCAAACAGACCAGATCCCTATGGTTACAGAAAGCCCTTGCTACCACTAGGAATGCCGAGGAACCTGAAGAATCCCTCCCCAATTCCACCAGAGCTGAGGCTATAGAAGAAGGGGGGGCTGGGATTTCTGAGCCTGGGTCCCTGGTACAATCGGACCCAAACTGCTCAGTGCCAAAGTTCCAAGGGGAAGAGATGGCTCTGACAAAGTAGGAGCCAAATCCTCCCCTCAGATCCAATGGGGACATCTGGGATCCGAGACCTGCTACGATCTGAAGACAACAGAGCTGAGGAGGTTAAGGCAATGGTCAGTGTGAAGGAAAGCACACTCTGTACACTCAACCATGGATCCCTTGGTTGGCTATGATGATGAGACTGCAAAGCCAAGGGACAGATTGGAGAAGGAGTCTGAACTTGTAGAGAAACACTCACAGAAGCCACAGGGGAAGGTGTGGAGAAGACCCCCCAGCTGGATCAGAGTCTTGAAAATCTTCCTAATCATCCTGTCGTTGACCTCTGAAAGGCTCCTAGAAGACCTGGATGAAGACACTGAAGGGGGTCTGTTGTGCCTAGAGGGAGTCTGCTGTAGCCCAAGGTAAGGAGCTAACTCAAAATCCAGCACTGACATAGGATCCCTCGTTGCAGGATCCACAGGCTTAGGATCCAAGGTGGAGGGGGCAGTGGCTTCAAGGGAACTAGAGATCAAGTATGACCTTGATGGATCCAAAGAGTGCTTACCATCTGCCGGAGACGAAGTAAGCCTAGGATCTGAAGTGGTTGGATCCGAGAACCTCCCAACCTTGGCAGTCAGCCTTGAAGACGCCCTTGAAGATTTATGAGGATGCCTCTTGGAGTCGGAGGACCCCAAAAAGCTCTTGAAAGGGGTTTGAGCCTCTGGAGAGGAAGTGGGCAAAAGGCCCTTTAGAATCAGCTTGCTTCTGTGGTCATTGATAGCTCTGGGATTGAATCTTTCACAAACACAGCAGGCCCACCAAGATGCTTTGCACCCAAACAGTACACACACAGAAAATGTTCATCAGAATGCTGGAACATACAGCCTCATTCCAAGCACCTTATGAAACCAGAGGGTTTGTCAGCCAAGTAGATACACTACAAGACACACACACACACACACACACACACACACACACACACACACACACACACACACACACACACACACACACACACAGAAACACACAGCTAGCTAAACTAAATAAACAGGAAAAGAGTTACCACTAAAGTTTTTAAAACACCCCTCCCTTTTTATTTTTTTAACTGGATAGTGAAGAGACAAAAAAGGGAAGCCTATTAGCTAACAGCTACCCACAGCATGGGAAAAAGATAAACAATTGCCATAAAGACAAGGGAAAGCTAAGTACCACACACACCAGAAAAATGGGGGGAGGAAGGTACAGTAGAAATATATAAGCAAAGAAAAAGGCATTTATCTGAGTAGAAGTCCCAAAAAACTCCACTAAATTGCTCGACACTACATGACCACGTCTGGCTCTGCTGGCAGCAAATGAGATCTGAGGATGTTGGTTGGAGTGCGGGGCATTGTGTGAATTGGGAGGAACTCGAGACTTGGATCCCAATCTGAAGAAATGTGGCTGAGTCAGATCGTGGGGCGGGGTTGGTCAGACCCATAACCCATACATGAGGAGGAATGAAAGAAAAGTACAGTTTTGTACCTACCATAAATGTAGATGTCCGAACAGGATAGCACCTGCAGTCCTAACAAATGGGTTGTCCTGTCGTCAGGCAGCCCTTCGGTCGGCCGGATTCCAAAGTCTGGGTCTGGCCTCGGCTGGTGTCGCACTTCACCCGACGTCATCTCTGCTGGTCTTCGGGTATAAATGCATCAGCCGACGCCATTTTCCTCAGTGTTTCTTGCCCCAGATGCCAGTTGCCCTCTTGGAAAACTAAATTTTTGGGTAAATGCCAATGTTTCCAAAAAAAAGGTAGGCAAACACAAAAAATAAGCATGTATGTACATATATACAAACAAATACACCATAAGAGATCCCCCCCCAGCTAGCTATTAGGAGGGTAAATACCCTAGGAATACCACAGAGGGGAAGGAGGGTGGGTAATCCTGACTGCAGATGCTATCCTGTTCGGACATCTACATTTATGGTAGGTACAAAACTGTACTATGTCCTTCAAGGATGCATCTGCAGTCCTAACAAATGGGTAGAATACCATAGCCAAACTAGGGGAAGAGGAAGAAGAATTATGGTGTAGTTAGGATCCCTTGCAATACAGCAGTGGCAAACCCTGCTCGGGATCTAGAGTATAGAGGTAAGTTATAATGCTTGGCAAATGTATGCACGGAGGTCCAAGTAGCCGCCTCAATAATGTCCTTGGTAGCCACTCCTCGTAAGAAAGCTGTGGTAGTGGCTGTAGCCCTTGTAGAGTGAGGTCTTATGTTCTGTGGAATTGGCTTTCCATGGTAGGAGTAACAGAATCTTATGCAATTTCCTATCCACTTGGAGATTGTCTGTTTGGAAATTGCTTTTCCTTCCCTTCCTGTTGCATAGGCTACTAGAAGCTGGTCAGTTTTTCTATTGCCCTTGGTTCTGTCCAGGTAGTAGCGCAACTGACTGTGTACATCCAAGGTATGCAGCAGTCTTTCCCCCCTGTTCTGTGGATTGGGAAAGAAGGTAGGTAGGTGGATTGCCTGGTTTAGAGACACTCTGGATACCACCTTAGGCATAAATGTAGGATTAGTTCTCATGGATACTCTATCTTGATGGAAGATTAGGAAGGGTTGTACAGCCATTAAGGCCTGTAGTTCCGAAACCCTTCTTGCTGAAGTAATTGCCAGTAGGAAAGCAGTTTTCCAGGATAGGTGTTGAAGATCTGCTGTTGCTGCTGGTTCAATGGGGAGTGTCAATTTTTCTAGCACAAAGTTCAAGTCCCATGCTGGTAATGGTGGTTTCCTAGGAGGTTTTACATTCTTGATTCCTCTGAGGAACTGCCTGAGTAGAGGATGTGAGAAGACAGGGGGATCGAAGCTGTATTCTGCAGAAATAGCTGATGCATCTATCTTGATGGAGGAATAGGACAGGCCTGTATGGAGAAGCTCTGCCAAATACTCCAGGATGTTGGCAATATCTATCTTTGACACATCTTTTCCTCTTTCAGTGCTCCAAATGACAAACCTTTTCCATTTCCCTGCATAGTTCCTTCTTGTAGAAGGTCTGCGGGCCTCCAGGATAATGTCTTTAACCCTTTGGGATAAATCTGGGTTAGTTGCTGTTATGTAATGTTCTAGGCAGTTAGTTGCAGAGTTTTTAGATTTGGATGCATGATGTTGTAGTCGTTCTGAGTTAACATCAAAGGCATCAGGGGTAGTGTCCACGTTCTCCCCCGAGACATGCTCCTCAGCAATGGATACCAGTGTTGTCTTGGCCAATTTGGAGCTATCAGAATTATCCTTGGACGCTCCTCTTTGATTTTCAGTAGTACCTTGTGCATCAAAGGAAGAGGTGGAAATGCATATGCTGTCAGGCCTTTCCAACTGAAGGATAGAGAGTCCACCTTCCATGCAAGTGGGTGGAATGTCCTTGTGCAGAATTTCTTGAGCTGGTGATTGAGTGGGGATGCGAATAGGTCTATTTGTGGCATTCCCCATTTCTGTGTGATGGTCTTGAAGATGTCCGGGTGTAGCATCCATTCGTGAGCATCCGAGGTAGTTCTGCTTAACATGTCTGCTAGGATGTTTTCTTTTCCCGGTATAAATATTGCCTGTAACTGAATGTTGTAGCTCAGAGCCATATTCCATAGGTCCAGAGTCATTCGGCATAGGGGGTATGAATGAGTGCCTCCCTGTTTGTTGATGTACCACATGACTGTGGTGTTGTCTGTCCTTATCATCAAATGGCCTTCTTTGAGGAATGGTCTGAAATTCTGGATTGCTAGTTTTACTGCCAGCATTTCTTTTTGATTTATGTGCAGGTGCAGTTGATCTGGGGTCCACAATCCTTGTATGCATTTGTCTAGCATGTGGGCCCCCCAACCTAGGTCTGAGGCGTCCGTTGTGATGGTTTGGCTTGCTTGTAAGTTGTGGAAGGGCAAGCCTGGGTTTGACTGGCATGCTTGAGCCCACCATAGGAACTCTTGTTTCAGGCATGGGATTAGTGGTATTTCGGTTTCTAAGCTGTGCCTGTGTTGAGACCATAAATTTTTTAGGTACCACTGTAGTTTTCTCATATGCAGTCTGGCATTGGGGACCATGATTATGCATGATGCCATGAAGCTCAAGGCCTGCAGTACTTTCCTTGCTGTTAGTTTGTTCTGCTTTGTTAATGCCAAGAAGTAAAGAGGGAGTTGTTCTTGTTTTTCTGCAGTTAGGAATGCCATCTGTTTTACTGTGTCCAATTCTGCACCCAAGAATGTTCTTGTTTGGGATGGTATTAGTCTTGACTTTTTTAAATTGACTGTGTATCCCAGGGCTTGTAGTAAGCAAATGACTCTTTGTAAGTCTTTTGTCAGCTTGCTTTGTTGTCCGCTTGTATCAGGCAGTCGTCCAGGTATGGATAAATTTGGATTCCCTGTAGCCTGCAATGAGCGATTACTGATGCCAGGCATTTTGTGAATACTCTGGGTGCAGTAGATAAGCCAAAGGGCAATGCTGAGAATTGATAATGCTCTGATCCTGCAAGAAATCTGAGGTATCTTCTGCAATTTGGTCGTATGGGGACGTGCAGGTATGCCTCCTTGAGATCTAGAGTTACCAGCCAACACTCCTTGCCCAGCATGGGAAGAAGTTGCTGTAGGGTCAGCATTTTGAATTTTGGAACAATGATGAATGTGTTTAAGGCGGACAGGTCGAGAATAGGTCTCCAACTTTTCTCTTTTCTTGGTACTAGGAAGAGTCTGGAGTAGAATCCTTTGCCCTGTTCTGTTGGTGGTACTCTTTCCACAGCTCTCATCTTTGTTAATTGAGCTATCTGTTTTAGAGCTTCTGTTTTCTGATTTGGAGGTAGGTTTGGCATTCCTCTTTTTACTGGTAAGGTGTGAAAATGAAACCTGTAGCCTTGGTCTATAGTCTGCAAAATCCACTTGTCTTTTGTGATATAGTGCCAATTTTTTGAAAATAAGGCTAACTTTCCGCCTAAGGGTGCTGCTATTTGTTCCCTGGTAGGCGGTGTCAGAGCCAAGTCACTGTGATTGTCCTGTTGCAGTGGCAGTGGTTGTGTCTGTGCCTCGCTGGTTATTGCCTTGCCACTGGCGTCCTCTGTAGGCACCTCCTCTGGATTGATTTCTGCCTCTGGAACGCCTATTCCTGCCTCTCTGAGATTTAGAGGAGTCTGGAAAGGACCAATTTTTGGAAGGCCAGTTCCTGCTAAACCTTGAGGGCTGAACCTGTAAGAAATCTTTAACTGTTTGTACAGATTTTGCCTTCTCTTCCATTTTCTTCATTACTTGCTGGGCAGGAGAACCAAATAAACTGGCCTTATCCATAGGAGCATCTAACAGCTTTGCTTTAACATGATCCGGCAAGACCTGTTCTTTCAACCATGCATGCCTTCTTATAACTGTGCCAGTCATGGCTGATCTAAATGAAGCCTCCAGTGCATCATAGCCACATTTTAAAGAATGGTTACTAACCTGCTGAATGTTATTCACCATTTCTAAAACATATTTCTTATCTAAGGAATCATCAGAGGACAGTTTCTTAGTTAACTGATCAAGCATAAACTCTTGGTATTGGATCATATGAAATTGACAGTTCAAAGCTCTAGCTGAGAGAGTAGCAGAGGTGTAAACTTTTTTACCCCATCTCTCTAAGGACCTGGATTCCCTTTCAGAAGGGAGAGGGTTTTTTGCTGAGGTCGAAGCTACTGCCTTAGGCCCCTGGGAGATAGTCTCAGGATCTGCAAGTGGGGCCTTGTATAGGTGGTGATGAGTGTCCGGTACCCTGTAAAACCTATCGGGTTTGGCAGGGGCTGGAGGTAAGGTATCAGGAGCAGTGCAAACATCATTAAATGCATCATCCACAACAGGTAGTACTGGAGGTATAGCTAAGGGCCTATGTTGCGGTAAGTGTAGAAAGGTCCTAAGCCTTTTTCTTGAATCTGAGAAATCTTGTCCCTGCCATTGGAATTGCTCTCTCATGGCATGTAAGGTTTCCCCAAAGGAAAACTCCTCTGGTGGAGAGGCAGATGGAATAGATTCTTCAGCATCGGAATCTTCATAAGTAGGAAAAGGAGCCTCTGGATGGTCTGTAATGTCTGAATCATCAGAAGAATCATCTGAGGACACTGGCTCTGGGGGCTCTGCTCTAGGTCTCTTTTCTGGAGGCTGAGAGGCCCTGTCTGGGTGAGAGTGGGATCCCCTTATTAAAGAGATGAGATCCTCTGCCAGAGTAAGCATTTGAGAACTGGAACTGGGCCTGTGTGAGGGGGGCTTAACAGGCACTGACTTAGCAGTTTTGGCTGCTTTAGCCCTGGCAAAGGCCTTAATATACATGGCTGCAGGAGGCCTAGCAGCACCACGTGCTGGGGTAGAGACATCCAAAGGGATGGTGTCCGATAATTCTAGAGGGACCACATTAGTAGGCAAAACTTCAGAGGCCGATTCAACTAGGGTAGCAGGAGCCTCGGTAGTAGTCATGGATTCGGCTGAAGATTGACCCGTTTGCTCGGTTTCGGCCAAAACCGAGACACTCGCGGTTTGCTTAACCGTGGTTTCGGCCGAAACCGCGGACCGCGATTGTCGGTCTTTTTCTTTGCGTTTTTTAACAATTTGAGAAGTCGGAGGATCCGACGGCATAATGTATGCAAAATCTGAGCCGAAAAACTGTTCAGCAAACTCCAACCGACGCCTAAGCGTTCGTCGGTTGAAGGAAGCACAGGCTAAACAGGCTGCTACGTCGTGGTCTGGGCCTAAACAAGGTAAGCAGTAAGAGTGGAAATCTTTATGAGGTATTTGTTTCCCACAAGTTAAACAGTTATTTACTTTTTCTGACATCGGCTGAGGCAAGAAAGAGTCCCCAACGGGTACTTAGCTTTTAGAAGTCTTCGAAGTAGTATTCGGTAGTAGTAATCTCTGGATCTGACCGACCGGCACTTGCGAGCAGCTTCTGCTTCGGGCGCCACGCGGCAAGAAAGACTGAGGAAAATGGCGTCGGCTGATGCCTTTATACCCGAAGACCAGCAGAGATGACGTCGGGTGAAGTGCGACACCAGCCGAGGCCAGACCCAGACTTTGGAATCCGGCCGACCGAAGGGCTGCCTGACGACAGGACAACCCATTTGTTAGGACTGCAGATGCATCCTTGAAGGACATCAACATCAGATCAGAAATTAAGCAAAGCAGTACACCAGCACTCCATCAGATTTCAGCATGCTATGGTGAGCTCTTCCTACCACAAAATGCACACTGTTCTCTGTTTTGGAATCTGCTACTCTCACATAGCTTATTTGTCGTTTATTTTCATTTCATATGGTTGTATATGCATGCTAGGCAAAAAAGATATTTATTTTCAAATAAAATGTCAGGGAATATATAAGTAAGAAAATATATAAGAATATGATATATAATGGTATAGCATGCTTGGTCTCAAAATGAAGGAAAACAGAACATTCTTCAAGCAGTCTAGTAAAGAAATATTATAAGATGCAGCTTTACAACTATTACAGTTAACACTATGAACATGGATGGATGAAGGGTAGACAGAAAAAGTAAAATTGTGTGAAGACCTTACTATAACAGTAGATGCTGGAGTAGGACACTGTTTCAGTAGTCACAACTACTGGAACTCTCCTGCAGACAGGAATGACCTCCAGTCCATTTACCTCACCCTCACATCTGGGCTAATGCTGGCTTCTCTGGGATGTCAGCACATTCCAGTATAAGGTGGTGTCAGTGTGTGCTATCTTTAGTTCTCTTTTTGCCCAAGAAGCCTCAAGAAGTGTTTCCAGTGCAGCCCCCATGCAAACTCCAAGGAATGGAGGGAGTCCACCATGTCAAATGATCAACTTTTCGGAAACTCAAACAAAATATTGACGATACCATATGATTGAGTTTCCAAAAACTTGGAACATCAAAAAAAAAAAAAAAAAAAACACAAAAATCTACCTTTTTTTGCGTTTTTCCAGTGGGGCTTGCACTGCAAATGATATACACCAACTCTGAGATTGCACTACTGTGAGGCAAAGGGTACATTTCCTGATCCTTGCTGTACCACAAGCTCTATTCAAAAGCTTTGAGTTTTCAAAAACTTGATCATATGGTCTCGACCATATGAAGTTCGAGTTTCTGAAAACTCGATCAAATGATAGGGACCCCTCCCAAGGCATGGCTACTCTGGATTCCTGCCATACAAATCAATGGCTCCTGTCTCTAGCAAAGGTAGCTAGACCAGGAGAAATTAGGGACTCATTAGTATGGCACATGTAGGGGGTAATGGGGAAAGTTGATCTGGTACCTATCCGAGCCCAAGATACCAAAGGGAAAAATTAGAGGAGACAAGACTGAGGGACGTCATATTGCAACAGCGATTCTACTCAAACATTAGTTATTGCGTACTATGTCCTTCTTATGAATCACCATTGCAGTGCCACAACTACTGGGAAGATGCCCAGTGATGTTTTATTTTGGGGAGTTTGGTTAGTGACCAGGTGCAAGCTGCAGCAGTCCCTGCAGGATGTCCATGTCAAAACCTGCTCTTCACTATATGCAGTGCCCATTCTGTCATGTTTGGAGGTGGTGTGAACACAGAAACAAGTAGCTGTCTCCAGAATGGCTTGAGTTCTCTCCCTTCTAATATAAGCAATAGTGGTTCTTACAGAGTATAGCCTTACATGTCCTTCAGGGTCTTTCTATGAAAATAGCAACAACATATAACTACACAATGCCACCAATTTTGTGATGGTCTGCTTTAAACTGCTTTTCCTGCCTTATCAGTTGCAAAAGGGGCCTTATGCCCTATTTTTGTCTAGGCAATACCTCAGTAGCCTGTGCACATCCAGGAAATGTAATATTCTTTCACCTTATTTTGTGAATTAATAAAAATGTTGGCACTTGTGTGGCCAGATTTAGAGTAATCTGTGACTACTTTTGGCATAAAGGAGGGGCCTGTTCATAGGATCATAGGAAGTTACTGGGCTAATGGCCCTAGGGCCTTTACAAGCCTAGCCAAGTCACCCTTGTTTCCACAATCAGCACATATTGCCCCTGTCCAAGAGTGACACAGGTGTAACCCCCGGGGTGAATTTAAGGTTACCCATCCAATCGTCCAGGCAGTGTTTGAGAAAGGCCAATGAGGTGCACTGTTTGACATGAAGTGGGAATCTGTTCCAAAGGTGTGGTAACCTCTGGAAGACAAATCTGTCCCTCCAGCGGGTTCTGTTAATGTCACATACCAGGTTAAGGTCTTTAGAGCAAGTAACCCGTGTGTCATTTGACTTGCGTATATGCAGCATTTCCAGTAAAGCAGAGTCAGAGATTACCCTATACACAAGACAGAGATCGCCTCTGAGTAGTCTGTATGAAATAGAATAAAGTGACAGTGATTTGAGCCAATCCACACAGGAAAGATACTGAAGACCTTGAATTTTCCATGTGCGAGTCTGTCTTTGTGGAAGACTAGAAAAGTCTTTTTATACACCAGAACACAACGTTCTGAAATTCTCCTAGCTGATGTGACTGCACCAAAGGGCTTCTTTCAGGTTAGGAATCTTAAGGATCCAATAAAGCTGGTTTAAATGGGACTTGGATCAACTCCTCTAGGAGAAAATCACGGTCAGTTCTCTACTTCCCTAGGTGATCTCAAGTGCAACACACATTTTAAGAACTCCTTAACTGGTACAAAAGATGCCAGAGTGAGGTCCATAAGTAGGTAAGCTGAGATGGCAGAGGGCTGGTAAATGTACCCTCCCAGAGGCACAGGAAAGTACTGTGGGATAACTAACACTCATGCAGAACTGGGGTCTTGATTCCTTCTCTGGCACCAAAGGAGAAATCTCCTCCATTTAGCTGGGCAAGATTTCCTAGGACCACTTAAATCTTCATTCTGGACACCTTTAAAATGTATTTTGAAATATTTCACACATTCCTCCACTCCTATTCATTTTATTACTTTCTTATTCAGAATGGCGTGTTTTATGATTCTGCTTGATTTAATTTGTCTCCTTTTAGCTATTTTATGCATTCCTTGAGGCTTTAATGAATGTGACTGTGATTTCATCTTTTTCAATATCCAAAAACAGTTTTGCGATCCAAGACATCTTAACATATTTTAAAATGTTAATTTCCTTATTCATTTTGTTTTCTTTTTCATACCTTACTACTAAATTGATTTAGGTTACTATGTATCTCTGTCAGCTATGTACTTATTTGGTCATTCTCCTCCCACTTTGTTGTGATATTTTGGGGTAGTCCCAGAGTATGTTCTCATCATGGGAATTAATTTTTCTTTATGCAGAAAAGCATTAATCTCTTCCAATAGCCAATCTTTGAACCCCTTTATTTTTTTTAATCATATAAGGTGGAATCTGCCCAGTACACAGTTTCCACTTAGATGTTTATCTAAAAACAAGACATTATGACCTGAAATAAAGCACACGGACATATGTAAGAAAAATAATTTTGGACAGAAAGATTAGAAAAAAGAATTTATCTTCTCTACTTTGTATGCCAAATGTACGTGAATAATGTATAAACTATAGTGACTTATTAACTTAAAATTCAATAACACCACTTGAATTAATATATTCTGTCCATTTTTTAATAACCTTAAGGCAGATATTCTAGGAGGTTTCTGGGAAATAGACTCACTTCCACTCAATATATAATTATTTTCTCCTTTGACTATTACCACCCTTTGTATTTAAATAACAGTGAATTACTTAACAACCATAGCTAGAATCCAATAAATATTTATAATAAAGTATAAAGCTTATTGAAATAACCCCACTATTATTATTATATTATTGGCCTGAATGTTTCTACAAAGACTTAAAAAGAAAACGTAAAATGTCATGGGCATTCAGAAGGTGTACAGCTGAAACACTTCATGTCCGTAAGAGTCATGTGCATATATCTATTGGCTCCTTTACAGGAGGTTTAAGGTATCACACAGTGAAAACTTTAGCTTAGCTAGGCTTTTCTGGTTTGTCTGTGTGACCTTTTTACTTTATAACACACACACACACACACACACACACACTCACACACACACACACACACACACACACACACACACACACACACACACACACACACACACACACACACACACACACACACACACACACACACACACACACACACACACATAATTAAATGATGCCTACTGTCTAGGGGCCCAGTTCTCCAAAATCTGTTCTTTACTATGTTATATTGATTCATAGAATTCATTTACTAATATGGTCTGGTATGTCATGACTAATCAGTGTGCCATGGGGATACACAACTCACACACTGTGCAACCGAGCAATATCCAATGAATTTCAGGATGTTATGCTGCAAAGGTAGGGAGCCAAGTACAAAGGAAGTACGTGGAACAGAATCACCCCCATGAGAAAGTCTTTCAAATGCAGAGTGTCAGAGAGCTGGGGCCCACAAAAGAGACTGAAGTAACACCAAGCACTACTGCTGCAGTACAGTGTTACAACAAATGTCTTTTAAAAGCAATGCATTAGGGAAGGACATGAAAAACTGCTTGGAGGAACACCACCCCCATCCTTGCGGACATTGCTACAAACCTTTTTTTTTTATTTTTTAAAGCAGTGTGTCTGAAAGTAGTTGCTGCCCTACTAAAGCCAAGGTACCATATTTTATTCTGAAGTACTGACCTTCGCCAACCCCTCTACTGCAAGACAAACTCTCTTCTGAAATTATGTGTACGTTTGGTATGTTCATGTCATAAATCAGTGTGACACTCTTGGCCCATTGAATCCTAATGAAAATGTGAACATTGTGAAACTTACTGTCCTCCACCAGATGTATTGTTTGCTGCAAACTGATACTAGGTCAGATACGCTGCTTTATATCAAGCTGTAAATGTTCATTAGTTCCTAGGCTGTACCTTCAAATGACCTATTGTGATCAGTGTACTACCTCAGTAAACAAATTAAATAAATGAACAAGAAATTAATTAATTCTACCCTCTATGCTCCCATTTATAGAGTTACAGCTCTGAAAGAACTAACTCAAAAAAAACAAGTCACCCTGGTGGAATCACAAAATCAACGGGCTGTGTAACAGGAGGAAGAAAATCATGGATAAAATTAGGAGGTACAGCAACCAGTGGGATAAAAATATTCCCATCAAACTAAACAAACAACTTAGAGGACAAATAAAGTCTACCACAGCCAAATTTGGCCTCTCAGGCCAAGGACAACCACAAGGCATTCTTTAGGTATGTCCGCAACCTCAAAGGCAATACACAGTTGTGTGCAGTGCTCATTGTAAATGCAATCACCTATACTGAGCCACAAGATATAGCAAATATCCGGCTGATAAATTCAGCTCCAACTTTACCCCTCTCTCCCCATCAACATTCCTTCAAGACATATCATCAAATATAACTCCCCCTACTATCACTAGGGAACAGGTCCTTAATGCTCTAAGACCAAGAACACTGCATCAATGGGCCAGAAAATATCCGAGGATGCCTTCTAAATAGCATGAAACATGACCTATCAGGGCCTTTGAGATTACTATTTAACTGTAACTTCCAAACAGGTTTCGTGCCTCATGATTGGAGAATGGCCACAGTCATCCCTCTGCATAAAGGTGGGCCATCTACAGACCCTGGAAACTATAGACCCATAACGCTCACTAGTCTTATATGTAAAGCTATAGAAAGAATTTTCATGGAGATGATCAACAGAGATACAGTAAACCTCCAGACACTGGACCCAACCCAGTATGGTTTCATCAAGGGCAGATCATGCCTACTCAACCTGGTGCACTTCTTTGAGAAGGTCACCAAAGCAATGGATGAGGGCAAAATCATTCACACTGCCTACTTTAACCTGGCGAAAGCATTTGACACAATACCCCACTCAGGCATTGTTGACAAACTCAAGAGGTTAGGTATAAACTGTATGTCACCCGGTGGATAGCCAACTGGCTCACAGACAAGACCCACTAAGTTAGATTCGGGGAGCCCACCTCTACAAAGAGGCCAGTCACAAATGGAGTCTCTCAGGGATCAGTCCTTGGACCGCTCCTTTTTGGCATTTACTTCTCAGAGGTCAAGGCCAATGTCAGTGGTCTCTGTCTGACTAAATTTGCAAACGATTGCAAATTAGGAGCTGTCATTGAATCCCACACTGACACAAATGTTCTCCAGGAAGGGCTGACACAGACAAACAAGTGGTGTCACAGCCAGGGACTAAAACTAAATGCCAATAAATGAATAATAGTATCCTTAAGGAAATTATCCATCCTTGGTAACTATCATATTGACAATACACCCCTTAGAGTTGACCCAGTGGTCAGGGACTTGGGGACACATATAGATAGTAATCTAGCCTTTGATCATCATGTATCTACAGTGGTGAGGAAATCATGCTATGTTGCGCAACTTATAAACAAAGGTATAGCATCTAAGTCCAAGGAAGTCACTGATCCACTGTATACGACATTCATCAGACCTATTGAGTACAATGCCCCCTTTGGTATGTACCTAACCAGGCATATCCAACAAATGGAACATCCACACAGGTTCCTCACTAAAAGAATGCAGGGCATAAGTAAAATGTCCTATGCAGACTGCCTCAAGACCCTATCCCTGTACTCTGTTTCCAACAGGCTTTTGAGGGGAGGTCTATGCCTGGCATACAGGGCATTGTCAGACCCCACTCTGATGGACCTCCTGCATATCCACAAAACAGACAGCACCAGAATTACCCATTCTAAAGACTTAAACCTTGCCTGTGATGTTAAGCAGGACCTGCTGGAGAGATAGGTATGTATCCCAGAGATTATCGCATCTATGGAACAGGCTCCCCATTCATGTGAAGCAGAGTTCCTCTCTAACCCAATTCATGTGCAACTTGGACATTGGATGGGAAACCGGAAATTCATCCCTGGTTTGGCACCTGTGTCTCTAATGGACACAGGTAACCTGTAAATGGTTCATCTTCCAGGCCCTTGCTTACACTTAACAAGATATCAGAAATTGTCACAGATTTGGGATGCATGGCTAGGCTTAAAAAGGCCATTGTGGTCATTAGCCTATGAACCTAAGTACCTAAGCTGAAGTTCTGACAGCTATGGCAAATATTCTAAGGGCACTACAATGCACCTTTCCAAAATTTCATGTATGCATACCATTCCTTATTCTGTACTAGCAAAGACATCTCCACTTACCTGACCTCAGTCTTCACAGAATGTGCTGAAATAGTGACTGCATGTTCTTTGTGAGACACAGACCTTTCCTCAAGCATACTGAAAAGTACATTTTTAGAATTATTTCTGTCCAAGTTCCAGACATTAATGGACTGTCCTGATCAGTGCAGCTCTCTTTCTCTCTCTGCAACACTGAAGGAGCCTGTTTCATACCTATCATCTACCTACATAGAGCATACTTCTTATGGTATTTCTCATTACCTTAGACAGAACAAAGCGGTCATTGCTGGGATTTCTGGGATCTTCAGGTTTGTACTTCATGACATGAAAGAAGAGCACCGACATGATCTCAGCCATACTGCAGCATGATGATGGATGTCTGCAAAGAAAAATGCGTGCAACCATTATTGTTATGTAAGGAAAATATGTCCAGTTATTACTGTTTTGTACAGAAAATGTGTCCTGTCATTATTATTATGTAAGGAAAATGTGTTCTAGCATCTCTATTATGTAAGAAAATGTGTCCTGTCATTACTGTTATGTTAAGGAAAATGTGTCCAGTCATTACTGTTTTGTAAAGAAAATGTGTCCTGTCATTATTGTTATGTAAGGAAAATGTGTCCAGTCATTACTGTTTTGTAAAGAAAATGTGTCCTGTCATTATTGTTATGTAAGGAAAATGTGTCCAGTCATTACTGTTATGTAAAGAAAATGTGTCCTGTCACTAATGTTATGTAAGGAAATGTGTCCTGTCATTACTGTTACTGCAGCATGATAGTGGGTGTCTGTGAAGGAAAATATGTCCAATCGTTATTACATTTGGAAAATGTGTCCTGCCACTACTGTTATTTTTCATAAGTCTGTAGCTAAGTTATGTCAGCAAAATGTTTCCTACCACTTCTGTTATGAAAGGAAAATATGTTTTAGCATTATTGTTATGTAAGGAAAATGTATTCTGTCATTACCGTTCTGAAGGAAAATGTGTCCTATCATTGTGTCCTGTCATTATTGTTACAAAAACAAATTGTGTTGTGTAACTAATGTTATGTAAGGAAAGTATGTCTAGCCATTACTGTTCATAGGTTCATAGGTTTATACTAGGCTATCTGCCCTAAGGCATTTATAAGCCTAGCCCAAAGTTTTGTGGCTTACGCCACCCCTTATGTTATAGGTTCATAGGTTTATACTAGGCTATCTGCCCTAAGGCATTTATAAGCCTAGCCCAAAGTTTTGTGGCTTACGCCACCCTTTATGTTATAGGTTCATAGGTTTAATATTTAAAGAAAATGTGTTCTGACTTTACTGTTACACAAGGAAAGTCATAACTGTTACATAAGGTAATACGACTTATCATTACTGTTACATAATGAAAATGTGTCCAATTATTATTATGTAAGACAAACGTGTCCTGTTATTATTACATAAGGAAAATGTATCCTATCATTTTGTTATGTAAGGGAAATGTGTTCTCTCTTAATTGTTATGCCAAGGAATTATGTCCTGTCATTACTGTTACATAAGGAAAATGTGTCCTATCATTATTATGTAATAAAAATGTGTCCTATCATTATTACTTAAGGAAAATGAGTATCATCATTATGTTACATTGCATTAAAACGTAAGTTGCACACATAGTTAAGTTCAGCCACAAAACATTCTCTTTGTCAGCATGATAAAGTACAGTTGTGTACACTTACCATAAATGTAGATGTTCGAGTGTATTCACTGTTGCAGTCATCACATTTGGGTTATCTGCTTGCAGTAGTCCTTAGTCGGTCTGATTATCAAAGTCTTGGGTCCTGCGTCAGTTGCTGTCGCATCTTCCGTGACGTCAGGTAGTCAAGGGTATAAAGCATGCAGCTGACGCCATTACATCAGTTTTTCTTGCCCCAGACAACAGGTGCCCCCCCTTAACGGGAAGCAATTTTATATATATATATATATATATATATATATATATATATATATGTATATACATACAAGGTATATATATATATATATATATATATATATATACACACACACACACACACACACACAAGGTTATACCTCCAACAAAAAAGCAAATACACCAAAAAGCTTTTAAGTATAGTAAAGGAGAATAGAGGTATAGCCAAGGAAGTCAGGGGGCTGGAGGGAGGGTAACCAGCACTGCAACAGTGAATACACTCGAACATCTACATTTATGGTAAGTGTACACATCTGTACTATGTTCTTCGTGTTTCACTGTTGCAGTCATCACATTTGGGTAGATTCCCAAAGTTAAGGATGGGAGGAGGAATTTGGATAGCATTAGGATCAGCTATAAGGCCCTGCAAGACTGCAGTGGCAAAGCCAGCTCTGGATTTAGAGAAAATTGGCAAATGGTAATGCTTGGTGAAAGCATGTACAGAACTCCAGGTAGCAGCTTCTAGGATGTCTCTGGTAGGGACACCTCTGAGAAAGGCTGTAGAGGTAGATGCAGCCCTGGTTGAAGTCTAATCTCCTGTGGGATAGGTTTTCCATGGTGCTTATAACAGAAATGAATGCAATGGCCTACCCATTTTGAAATGGTTTGCTTTGAAATAGCCTTCCCCTCTGCCCCTGCAGCAAATGCCACCAGCAGTTGTTCAGATTTCCTTTGAGGTTTAGTCCTGTCTAAGTAAAATCTAAGTTGTCTGTGCACATCTAAGGAATGCAGTATCTGTTCCCCTTTGTTCTGTGGATAAGAAAAGAAGGCTGGCAAATGAATGGACTGATTAAGAGCCACACTGGATACCACCTTGGGCATGAAAGAGGGATTGGTCCTGAGGGACACCCTGTCCACATGAAAGATGATGAAAGGCTCTACTGCCATAAGGGTCTGTAATTCAGATACCATTCTAGCTGAAGTGACTGCTAAAAGGAAAGCTGTTTTCCAAGAAAGGAATTTTTAACTCTGCAGTTGCAGCTGGCTCAGAATGGGGAAGAGTGAGATTTTCCAATACAAAATTAAGGTCCCAGGCTGGAGTTGGGGCTCCCCGGGGTTGTCTTAAGTTTTTGGGCCCTCTGAGGAACTGCTTGAGCAGTGGGTGAGAAAAGAGGGGTGGTTCTGTGTTGTAATGAGCTGAAATGGCTGAGGCGTGAATTTTGATGGAGGAAAAGGAAAGGCCCTTGTGAAGCATCTCAGTTAAGTACTGAAGAATCTGAAGTAAATTGGGAGCTGTTGTGGCCATCCCTTGAGTTTGGTTCCAGGCAGAGAATCTTTTCCATTTTTCAGTATAAGATTTTCTAGTACTAGGCCTCCTTGCCTCCAAAATGACATCCGACACTTGTTTACTGAGGGATGGTAACGGCGAGATTAGGTAATTAGTCAGGCTGCCAGAGTCAGGGTTTGAAGCTGGGGGTGCAGAATCTGGCTCTCCTGCTGAGACAGCAGGGTAGGGGTGTGAGGTAGGTGCCATGGGGCCAGCTATGACACACTGCGCAAGAGGGGGCACCAGTGTTGGCATGACCAGTCTGGTGCAATCAGTATCATCCTTGGTTTGTCCTGTTTGATCTTTAGTAGCACTTTGGAGGAGAGGCAGAGGAGGAAAGGCATAAATTGATAGATTTTTCCAGCTGAAGGACAGAGCATCCACTTTCCAAGCTTGTTTGTGTGGAGTCCTTGTGCAGAATTTGTCCAATTGATAGTTCTGGGGGGAGGCAAACAGGTCTATATCCAGGATCCCCCATTTGTTGATCAACATGTTGAAAATCTTTGGTTCCAGTTTCCACTCGTCTGGGTCCATGAGATTTCTGCTTAGTTCGTCTGCCAGTGTATTTAGTTTTCCTGGCAGGAATTGAGCCTGTAGATGCACTTGGTAGCTCAAGGCTGTGTTCCACAGAGCCATGGCTAGTCTGTAGAGGGGGTAAGAATGGGTACTCCCCTGCTTGTTTATGTACCACATGACAGTGGTGTTGTCCGTCTTTACCATTAATTGTCCTGGAAGAATGTGGTCCTTGAATGCTGTCAGAGCATTCTGTACAGCTAACATTTCTTTTTGATTGATATGCAGGTGCATTTCACTTGGGTTCCATTTGCCCTGAATGCACTTCCCTGCCAGGTGAGTCCCCCCCCCCCCATGCATAGTCTGATGCGTTTGTTGTTAGGGTTTGGGTGGGAGGGGGTAGATTGAATGGTAGTCCCTTGTTTTGGTTGCAGGCCTCTGCCCACCAAAAGAATTCTATCCATAGGCAAGGTATGATCATTGCTTCAAGATCCTGAGAATGTTGACACCATAGGCTTTTTAGATACCATTGTAGTTTCCTCATATGCAATCTTGCATATGGAATTAGTAGCATGCACAAGGCTATGAACCCCAAGGCTTGCAGTATTTGCCTTGCAGACAGCAGGGTTTTTGTGGCCACTAGTTTGAAGTAAGTTAAATGAATTTGTTTCTCTGGCGTGAGGAAAGCCATCTGGGAAGTTGTGTTCAAGCTTGCTCCCAGGAATATAATTTGTTGACAGGATACCAGATGTGATTTCTTTTTGTTTATGGTGTACCCCAGACAACTTAACATGTTTTGTACAAATGCCAGATGATTCAGACGTATGTCCTGGCTTTCTGCTTGAATTAGACAATCGTCCAGGTATGAATATATTTGAATATTTCTTTGCCTGCAAAATGCAATGACTGGAGCTAGGCACTTTGTGAATACCCTGGGCACAGTAGATAAGTCAAAGGGCAGTGCAGAGAACTGATAGTGCATGCAGCCTGCTTTGAAGCATAGGTATTTTCTGCAAAATTCCCTGATTGGGATGTGTAGGTAGGCTTCCTTTAAATCCAGTGTTGCCAACCAGGCATCTTTGCCCATCATGGGAAGCAACTGGTGAAGAGTTAGCATCTTGAATTTTGGAATCACCAAAAAGGTGTTTAGGATAGAGAGGTCCAGGATAGGACAGCATGTGTTGTCTTTTCTGTGTACCAGGAAAAGTCTTGAGTAGAAACCTTGCCCCTTTTCCTCTTCTGGCACAGTCTGAATAGCCTTTAATCTTAAGAGAGAGAGTACGTGCTTTTGAGCCTCTGCCCACTGATTTGGGGGTAGATCTGGCAAACCGTTTGGGGTTGGTAGTGTGTGGAAATGAAATCTGTATCCTTGGGAAAGTATGTTTAAAACCCACTTGTCCTGGGTAATGAGTTCCCAGTTTTTTGCTTGCAGAGCAATCTTTCCGCCTAAAGGAGCAGTCAGTTGAGAAGTGCTTGGAAGTTTTAAAGTTAAGTCATTGAGACAGCTTACTATAGGGGGGAGTCTTACTACTCCCTGATTTGGAAGTGGGAGCCCCCCACTGCTTAGTCCTGTGCGTACCCTGGGACTGAAGCCTGGGTGTTCTGCTGGTTCTGAGTTTGAACTGAGAAGGCCTGGAAGAGGCATGAAAGGACTAATTTTTTGAGGGCAAATGCTTACTAAATCTAGGAGGCTGCACTTGTAAGAAATCTTTAACAGTTTGCATAGATTTAGCTTTTTCCTCTATCTTTTTAAGAACTTCTTCTGCTTTGTCACCAAACAGGTGGTCCTGACTTAAGGGAGCATCCAGCAATTTAGTTTTAACATAATCTGGCAAAGATTGCTCCTTAAGCCAAGCATGCCTTCTAAGTACAGACCCATTGACAGGTCCGCAGTAGGATTTTTAAAAAGGAATTTATGAGAATCAGGAACTCTGTAATATCTATCAGGTTTTCTGGGAGCAGGAGGTAAAGAGTCAGGGGCCAAGCTAGATTCCGAAAAGGCATTGTCAACAATGTCCAGCACAGGAGGGATAGCTAAAGGCCTGTGTTGGGGCAGGAGTAAGAAATGTCTAAGCCTCTTTTTAGAATCAGAGTAATCCTGACTTTCCCAGTGAAAATGTGACCTAAGAGTATGCAAGGTTTCACCAAAAGAAAAATCCTCTGTGGGTGAAGCAGAGGGAATAGAATCCTCTGCATCAGAATCCTCATAGATAGATAAGGGTAAATCCTGGTCATCAGAGGAGACAGAAATTTCAGAATCCTTGTCAGAAGAATCATAAGCAAATTCAGTCCTAGGTCTCATAGAGGGGGAAGGTTGGCTTCCTCTGATTAAAGTAATAAGGTCTTCAGCCATTCTTATCATTTGCTTTTTAGGCACAGAGGCCTGACCGTGCGGTCTAGGCATCGGTTTCCTAGGCATGGTTCGAGTTTTAGGCCTAGTAGAAGAAGATGGCGTTGGTTTAATATTCAAGTCAGTAGGCCTGAATACACCCTCAGACGCCATGCCTGCACAGCAGCTCTGGACCCATCCAAGGTAGAGACATCCGCAGGTTCCGCAGTTGAAGCATCTCGCTGCATACCAGACTCTGAATGGGTCTCAGTAGAGGCCTGCAAATCTGAAGTAGCGGGTATCAGGAGCTGTGAAAGCACCTCACTGAGTACCAGCGAACTGGCGACTAGCTTAGGAGAAGTGTCATCAGCAGCTTTGGACCTGGACAGCCTGTCTCTGTCTTTATCTTTGTATTTTTTCAGAATGTCGGTAGTCGGGTAGCTTACCGAAGACATATCTGGATAATCGAATCAAGTATCAAAATATTTAGAAGCGAAAATGTACTGACAACGAATAGTTCATGGTTTAAATAAGGCACAAAACCGACAGTGAGGTACGTCGTGGTCAGGGCCTAGGCAAGGAATACAGTACGAATGAAAATCTTTATGAGGTATTTGCTTTCCACAAGAAATACAATTATTGACTTTTACTGACATCGATTTAGAGCAAGAAAAGGTTTTGCCAACGGGGTACTTAGCTTTAGTTGAAGACTTCGGTTCTGAAACTCGAAAACGAAAACTTCAGGAGTCTGCCGAATGGCACTTGCGAATTGCTTCTGCTTCGGGCACTGCACGGCAAGAAAGACTGATGTAATGGCAACGGCTGCATGCTTTATACCCCTGACTACCTGACATCATGGAAGATGAGACAGCAACTGACGCAGGACCCAAAACTTTGATAATCAGGCCGACTGAGGGCTACTGCAAGCAGATAACCCAAATGTGATGACTGCAACAGTGAAACACGAAGAACATCCACAATCTGTAACACATAAATATGGTCTATTACTCAACAGAACTCAGTTGACTTCAGCAGTTTTATACCGTTGTGCCATGGGAAAGTTGATAAAACAAACCTTAACTTCCCATGGCCATGTAAACCTCTACAATGTATAAGTCCTGTCCTAGACATTTCCTCAAGCATACTAACTACAAAAAGTAATTCATTTTTCAGAAAAGAATTGACCAAATACCCAGAAGCCGTCAAGACAAACATTTCTGTTTTATGACGCTGAATCTTCAAATAAAGCCAGGATATGTGGCCTTTAGTGTATCACATCAACAGGAAGTAGCAGAATTTACATTTCATATTCCAGTGGTTTACAGCCTCCTTCCACTTCCAGCTAAGGCAGCTGTGTTAGCTTTCTGGATATGAAGAATTTGTACCTGCCTTGCACATCTTGAGGCCTTCACTGTGCATCAGATTCTTCCACTTCTCAAATCGTTTGAAATATTTCATTGCCATGAGTTTGCTCTTCTTTCCCACCGGTCCATACTTCCTCATTAAATACCTGACAATGGCAAGGTTTGTCTCCAAATGCAAGGTCTGTTTATATAGCTACAGCTGAACAGCAGTCTTTTGGAGGTATCTGTTATAAAAATCACTGAACGAGTACATGACTCAGCTCTTTCCTTACTTCATTCTGTTCAAACCATTCAGCTTACACAATTATCACAGCTTCTCCTCCTCAAGTCTGAATTAATATAACTGCTCCTAGACACCATTCAATACACACTGCCTTCCTGATACACACCATTCATATTTCCTAATAATTCTGCTGAAATCCTACATAATATATATATCTCAGCCAACTTGCTACTCCATTATCTGTGAACATAGACACCATCTGCACTATATTATGCAGTGCTTTTACACACTGACCCCCAAGTTCAGTGAAGTGGTCGGATTATTTAATCACCCAGTTTTAATATCGTTATCCACTCAGAAAGTTCCTGCTGTAAATGAATTCCCAAAATATTTCTTCCCCATATTTTTAAAGTCCGTCTCATTTTTACACCAGGCCTTGACCACAGAAGACAGATTTTCATTGGAGGCCTACTCATATAGATTAGCAAACATAGACCTTCTGTATATTTGATCCCAGTCAAAAGTTCTTCAGCACGTGGGTCTCACTACTGAAGCAACCTTGGAGGGATGAGTGTTGTGACACTGCCAATGCACCCAGCCTGAGAGAGGGCAGCAAGATCTTGGTACAAAAGCTCCACCTGCGGAAGGACAAGTGCTCAGTCATACACAGACCACAAGGGCTGGCCTAGGCCTACTAAGCATTTATGTTGCAGTGCAATTGGTTAGGGTGTACAGAACAATACATCTGAATTCCATACACAGGAGGTCCTGCTTCTGCATTTCCCAGACCAGATGTGATACAGAATGGTGTGTATGGCATTCTACAGATCTAAGCTACTGTAGATAACTTCAGGGAGACCAACCATGCAGGTAACCTTTTGGCAAGCTATATTGTTGGTGACTTGGAATGATGGGACAAATAAGTCTACATTTAGGTAGTGCCCATTATAACAGTGACACTGGATGCCTCTTTCTGTAGAAGTGACTAAAGCTAGCAGGTAAAAAGCAATCCTCATTCAAGCAAATAGTTCTTAGTTAAACAGCTCAGTGGTAAATACTAAAGAGGGTATTTAACTATCTTAGCAAACCTGCATATGAAGAGGAAGGTCATGACAATGAGCAACAGAGAGGAAGACAGTCATGATGGTTAACAGGAGAAGGAGCCTTGTGCTTTTCAGATTTGTCAGCTGACAATAACTTTGGTCAGCTAGACATGCATGATGAAAATAAAATTCTCCAGTGAATTACAAGCTAAAGAGCAAAGTATTAAAAGGTGCTGCACAACGAAATAGAAGCTCTTAATTTAACATATGCTAGTTCACGCCAACCCTCATTAAGAAAAGGCAAGGTCAGTATAATGATAAATGTCAAAAGAAACTTCTTTCACTGATGATCTCGTGTTTGTCAGGCATGAATCTTTATTGTGACTACCATTACGAAAAAGATGGACCACGCAGAAAATGCATCAACTTCACCTGGCTGTGGAGACAGACCCAGATAATAAAACAATCAGCAACAACTGAAGAGCATCTCACCAGAATATAAGGAGACTGAAAAAAAAGATTTATAGGAGCTGTGAGAAGAGCCTGCCCACCTCATGAAATTATATTTAATCCCTTCACTTTATACTAGGCTCTCGCTATACCTTTAGCACTTTTTTGTACGTTTTTACTACTTTTTCATAATGTTGTTTGCAGACAATTGTGCATCTCAGACTGCTGTTCTTCAAAAATAAGACCTTCATCAAGTACACTATTTTGCACCCTTAACGTACGGGCCATAAGTAGCACATGCAGGCACACTGTACTCCCGTCCCAGAAAATGGGTCACTATAAAATTCACTCTGTGAGCTGCATTTGTGCCCAGTCACGCCATAAAGAATTTCAAGAAATAAGAAGGAAGCCAAACGGGAGGGTACAAGTATTATGCGCTAAATGCGAATCCTAACTAGTCAGAAAAGGAAAGCAAGCTACATCTGGATACAGTAATATATTATATGCTGGTATGTCTTCACTCAGCATGGGGACGTATGACATAGCTCCCCCAAAAAACTGGAGAAATTAATAAATGTGTCAAAATAGGAGATAGTACTTCATCTGCCAAATCTCCTGCAACTTCATTTAATCAGTTAACTAACAAAACCATCATTTTGCTATCTGTGGTAAGTGCTATCTTTCTCTCTCTTGCACTTATGGCAGTTATGGTATGTTTGACACCACACACGCGCACACACACACACACACACACACACACACACACACACACACACACACACACACACACACACACAAACACACACACACATTTACATTGTCTCATTCTTGACATAACCGGGTCATGGTGGTAAAACAATGGCAGTGCCTAAGATGATGAGATATACAGAGACGGAACATCAAACACTTCAACTCCAAAAGGAATGCTGTGTCAGTCAGCAATCTGCAGTGAGAACAGGACTGTATTATTTGTTTAGCCAGACAGCACTGACATGGTCCATGCTCTTCTAACACATCCTGGTGTACATGGTCCATGCTGGCCAGTCTAACATGTACTGGTGTATTGCCTTGAGCCTGAATACTATTTTGGTGAAAAAATATGGATTATGTGGACACTATTTTGGTGACAAAATATGGAGTAGATGGGTGCATCATAAGTGTTAAGATATTTCAAAACAAAAAGTGCAACTTCTCTATGTGACAAGAGTACATGTCAATCCAAATACTGAGTTTATAACCGTACAGATAAGGTACTTGCAATTCTATTTCGTAACTTAATTATAAAGGCAGTTACAATATAATTTTGCAAATTAATTATAAAGGTTGTTAACGTTTCCTCAAATAAGCATATAAGAAACACACTGCTGAACGAGCCCTACTGCAGTGACCTAGTTTTGATCCAACTTTCACACAGATGACTTTATTCAGGCTAACTTCATGTGATCTACTACATGAATCCCCATTTTCTAATATGCTAGCTCTAGTAGTATATATTCTACTTCTTATGGCTTGAATGAACTACATTAATGATCTGCAACACTGGCTGGGATCACCACAGTACCTCCCAGCCTGGGGAAAAGACTCCATGGTACTTGGCAATACAACAATCTGCCCCACTCGCAAGCAAAGGGTTTACTCCTTCAAGAATTCTACCCCAGTATTAAAAAAAAAAAACACTACTTGGTACAGCAGGGCTGGAGAAGTCCATGAGTAATTGCTGCACCTGTACACATGGCTAAACTTGTTCACATATAACGTGATGGACGAATGCGGTTGCTTAGTTCTCCTCATATATAGATATATATATATATATATATATATATATATATATATATATAGATAGATAGATATATGTACACACACACACATATATATATAAATTGATACATTTTACATGTTTAGCAAAACAAAACTAAAATGCCACATTTTGTTCATTTAACTAACAAACTACATAGATTATCACAAAGCCAGTAGCTGTTTCATCCTTTATTTCAGTCATGCAAATTAAAATATCACTCTAAATTTTCAAATCAGAACTAGAAGCTTATATAAAGCAATAGGTCCCCCTAGTTATGGTACTTTCACTTTAAATGCAGTAGGCATTTCATATAATGCAACAGTATTCCTTACTGTGTGAGATACTACTCTTTTGGCAATTAATACAATTTTTTTAATAGTACCATGCTAGATTTTTCTGTCTTGTTAGCTCTACATTACAAAATAATCACTGCAATTTTACATGTGGGACAGAGTCCAAACCCTTTTATAATGTAAATGGGTGATACAGCCAAGTATTTCATCCACAGTTTGAAATAGGATTAGTAACTACGTACTGTGAAATGGGATTAGTAACTACGTACTGTGAATATATTCTGATTATTGTTACCCAAGCTTTTCATGATAGTTTAATCTTCTGCGCTCACAGATAATTTCTTAAAAAGTTATACTTAACCACATATTCCTGAACTTTCTGCATTTCCAGAGTCAATAAAGAAAATTTGGCAGCTATAGCACAGCTTTGGTGGTGTTTTTGTTGTAGGATTCAGCGGTCGAACTTTCAGTTCCCGTCTGCATGGGTGCCATGAAGTTTGTCACTTCTGACTTGAGTTGCATGAAGTTGCCTTTGGAGAAGTTTTTTCAGAGATTTCCTTACTGGGTGTGGGGGTGGGATGTGGATGTCAAGGGTGATTAGCTTACGGTCAGACCAGACCAACGAGGGGGTGACCATAGGTGTGGAGCATCGATTTCCCATGTTGGTAATGACCAGGTTTAGGATATTGGAGTCCCTTGTGGGACTATGGATTAGTTGATCCAGGGCATTGGAATTTATGAATTCCAAGAACTGTTGGGCAAAGGTGTTGGTACACAAGTAGTTTTCCCAGTTAATGGCAGGGTAGCTGAAATCACCCAGTATTAGGGTGTTTGGTGGTATCTTAATATTTTCCAGTATGTTTAGAAAAGTGTAGTGACAATCTTGGGGCATGGTGCGGGATCTGTAGCAAGCTACAATTTGGATTGCAGTCTTACCTAGTGTTAGTTGCATCTGTAGAATTTCAGATGCATTGTGTTGGGCAACTAGCCTGGTGGTATAAATTTCCTTGGTGAAATATGGACACTCCTCCACTTTTAGTGTTTCGGTCCTGGTTGGGTGGCCGAAAATCTCCTTTGAATGACACCAGAAGCTTAGCCAGTTGTTGAAGTCAATCATTTTGTCCTTATACTGTGGTATCATTCTGGGCAAAGACAGGATGCTACTCAGGGCTAGTGTCATACCTGCCTGGGCCACATAATCCGAGAGCTCTTCCATGTCTCTTTTCATGTAGTCCAGGGAGCTACATCTCAAGTCATTCACTCCAACATGAACAATGACAGCATCATATTTGTACTTGTTGTGGAGTGGCTTGAGTGCATGCGTTATGTGGCAGATCCTGGCACCCGACAGGCAGCTGACTGTAATTTCCTCCTTGTTCAGCCTGGTGAGTGGGACATCAGTGTGCCTGACTATAGAGTCGCCTATGACTAAATTGTTGGGTACGTTATCTTGCCTTAGGGGCTGTTGTTGGGTGGCACACTGGTGTTGTGAGCTACGTGACACTTTGGTTGTGATTGGTGTTTGTTTGCATTTCAGCTTCAGAGGTCCTTGTTGCTTGGGCAGGTTACTGTTAAGGGGCTCCACATATGAGGGTTTAGTGTTGCTATGTGGGGGTGTTGGTGGTGTGTGTTTAGAAGGGCAATGTGTTGGGAGGTGTAGTGCGGGTGTTAACCTTCTCCTCTTGACAGTCTCGCACAATCTTGGGTGGAGAGAGCTTTGCTTCCAGTTTGGCAATGTAAGTGCATCTCTCGCAGGTTGTAGTGTTGGGTGTTAGGAGGAGAAGGTTGTCTGTGTACATGAGGCAATTGCTGCATTGCCCCAGTATGCCCAGATTCACCATGTGGACAGCAGAAATCACCGGATGCTGACTCTTGAACATACCTGGTTTGGTGCATTTTTTTTTTTTTTTGTTAAGTACAAGAGCTGTTTTCCCTTACCTTAGAAAGGTACTTTGCAATTATAGGCTGTTTAGTGCCTATGATTAATTTCTCCTTATTAACAACGAGAGTTGAGTGCTTGTATCACTTTAAGGCTTCCTAGTGCTTTCCAGCAGGTTTTAGAGCAAGTGCCGGTCACAGGGATGCTTAAAGGTAAGATGAAAAAAAATGGTTTATACTAAACATTGCAGTGTGCACTAGAGGAGGTAGATGTGAAAGTAGGTAACTTAAGTTTTACCTATCTAAGAGATAGTGAAAAAAGCCAGACACAGATGGCCCCTCAAAGACAGTTTTTCTGTCTGGAAGCAATAGTATAATTCATTCTTGATAGTTGCACTGGAATGATGGCATAGGTGCATAGATTAGTACTAGGCTAACTGCCTGTGTGGGCCATTTTAAGCCTAGCCAAGTATCTCTTGGGAGAATCAAAAACCCTGCACCTTGGGTCTGTAAAGCAAACACCTTAACCATTAGACCAACCTCCCACCCCCACATAATTAAAAAAAAAAGAAGTGGCTGTGATTAATGAGTATCCAGCCCTGGACATTGTTATAGAATAGCCAAACGTCCTCTGTGGATGGTGATGTACTCATTTCACCCTTTTTTCCAATGTTGTTTAAGAACACAGCACAGAGAAGTGCAAGAAAATGTCCACTGAACCAGAAAAGTAAGAACTGTGGCATACTGTAATAAGCTGTTGATGATAAATACAATATACGAGCAAAATTTCAGAAACCCGGACTCCACGGATTTATTTTCAGATTACATGATCATAGTAAACAGTATTGTTTCTCATAATTTTTATTTACAATTTAACCCGCCATTCACCTTGATCTAACATTTATGAACATCCTTTCTTTATTGCTGAAAATATTCCCAGTCAGAAGCTTTTCAAGAATAACTGTGTAAACAATTAACACTGACGGCTAAAATGCATCACATATAGCAGAAAATGATGTGACCAATTTCTGCTTTATTTGGTACGTTACCTGCACTTGCTCCACACTGTACTATGCCATATACTTTGCTATGTCCTCGGTCTGCACTTTCTTTATATAGTTGCATGGGCATTACCAGGGTACAGTTTGGTTAGCAAGTACGTTAGATGGTATGTCTGTTTGTTTATTTATGTTAGTAAATTGAGATAGTCCAACTGGCTTTATTTAATTATTTTAATTAATTGGGATAGTCTGAATGGTAAACAAATCTTTTTCAAGTGAGGCTGGAGGAAAGCTCCATATACAGGTAAGAAAAGAATATATTATAAATGATAAAAGTCTTTATATACATTATACATTTATGTGGATAATGAAAACAGCAAAGAAATAACAAAAACAATAATGACAACAGAAAATAACACCTGTGAGTGACATACTTCGGGTATACTGTGGCTACACATTATTTAGAAGGTGCAAGTTTACAATGTTCATACTACATTCGCCTGAAACCTATTCTAATTATAACTATTATACAAGTTAACATAACAGAAAAACAGGAAGGAGGAAGGCTATATTACTGGCTAATGTTTCTGAGATGCCGAGGTACAGAAAAATGAGTTACGATATGAAATCAGTACTTTGCTTCTTTTTTAATTGGACACTAACACATTTGTAAGCTATAGTTAGGGTATATATATATATATATATAGTTAACAGCCTTGTAAAATATGTAATAGATAACTACTTGTGTTTATAAGATGTCTGAACAGTAACAGGAGAATTGTATTTGCTGTTTCATAGGTTCATAGGTAGTTACTAGGCTATCGGCCCTAGGGCCTGTACAAGCCCACCCAAAAAGGTGCCCTGGCTTTTGCCACCCAAGAAAATTATTTTCCTGTGTCACTGTCTAGCAGAGCCACAGAGGTGATCCCCGGGTTGAATTTCCTATTTCCCATCCAATCATCAAGATTTTTCTTGAAGAATGCTAATGAGCTTTGTTTGATATAAATAGGTAGTTTATTCCAGAGTATGGGAAGTCTCTGGGACAGGAATCTATCCCTCCAGCATGTTCTGTTTATTGTGGTGACAAGGTTTAGGTCCCTAGAGCGTGTAGCTCGGAGGGATTGGGATTTCTTTAAGTGGAGCATGTCCAACAGCTCTGGGTTTGACATAGCTTTGTATGTTAGGCAGAGATCACCTCTGAGTAGGCGATATGCGACGGAGTAAAGCTGGAGTTTTTTGAGACTGTCTGCGTAGGGAATCTGTTTGAGACCGGTAATCCTCTTTGTGAGGTATTTCTGAGGCCTTTCCAGTTGTTGTAGATGTCTTGTGAGGTACATACCAAAAGGGGCATTGTACTCTATAATGGGTCTAATGAGTGATGAGTAGAGGGGAACAATGACCTATTTTTTTCTGGATGAGAAACCTTTTGTGATGAGGTGTGCCACGTAGAAGGATTTCCTGACTACTGTGGCGATGTGACTATCAAAGGAGAGACTACTGTCCACCTGTGTCCCAAGGTCTCTTATCACACTTTCTGTGTTAAGTAGACTACCACCTATATGGTACCTCATGGGTACAGAGTTTTTACCAAAGGGGATGACAATGCACTTTTTGGTATTGAGCTTGAGGCCATGGCTTTAACACCAGGCATCTGTCTCAGTGAGGCTCTTTTGTAGGATGTCCACATCATTAGGAGTTTCGATTATGGCTCCTATTTTGCAGTCATCTGTGAACTTCTTTAGCCAAAGACCTTCTGTGTTAGCCTGTACTTCAGAGAAGTAGACACCAAACAGGAGAGGACCCAGGACTGAACCCTGTGGTACTCCACTTGTCACTGGTATGAAGTTGGATTTGGAGTCTGCTACTTTCACAGTGTGGGTTCTGTCAGTGAGCCAGTTTGCAACCCATCTTGTGACATAGGGATTTATACCTAGTTTAGTGAATTTATCTATAATTCCAGAGTGGGGGAATGGTGTCAAATTCCTTGGCAAGATCTAGATAGGCTGTGTGAACCACCTTACCCTTGTCTACGGCTTTGGTGACTGCTTCAAAGAAGTCTATCAAGTTTAGGAGACATGATCTGCCTTTTACAAACCCGAACTGGGTGGGGTCCAGAGTTTGGAGATTACCAATGTCTTTGTTTATAAGTTCCATGATGATACGTTCCATGGCCTTGCAGACCAGGCTCGTCAGGCTAATGGGGCGGTAGTTCCTGGGGTCCATAGTGGCTCTCCCCTGGAGGAGTGGGATAACCGTTGCTGTGCGCCATTCAGCATGCACAAAGCCTGAGGTGAGGCTATGACTGAACATGGTACTTAGGTGGGGTGCCAGTTCATTCTGTAGTTTGTGTAGAACGCAGCCTGGGATGCTGTCTGGTCCCATGGATGCTGTGTTCTTGGCTTTGGAGAGTGTGGTTTTTACCTGTGCAGCCGTGATTACAGGAGCTTTGCATTCTTTCGGTAGAGAGATGGGCTCTTTAGGGGTTGAGAGGGGGGTAAAGGTAGCACTGAACCTATCTGCTAGGATGTTGGCAATATCAGTTGGGTCTGTATATTTAGTGCCATTGTGCAGTAACTCAGAGCAGATCTGAGTGTTGCCATTGAGATTCTTGACATAGCTATAGAATGCTTTGTGGTTGTCTTTAGAATCAGTGACGATTTTGTTTTCGTAACTAGCTTTGGAGCATTTTATCAGGGATCGCAGCTTCTTACTGAGGCTGACCAGGGAGCTCCTCCACTCGTGGGATTTTACTCTCTTTTGCAACAGTTTCTTCCTTCTGTTGTACAGTTTGTTTATGGCAGGGAACCACCAGATTGACTTCCTTTTTTTGGAGGATAGCATCTTGGTTCTGTTTGGGATAGCACGATCCATGCACTCATGTAAGTGTTTATAAAGTGCAATTGTGTAGGATTCAGTAGTCGTAACTGTATTGTCCATCTGCATGGGTGTCATGAAGTTCACCACTTCTGTCTTAAGAAGCATGAAGTTGGCTTTGGAGAATTTTTTTACCATGGTTTCCTTAATGGGGGGTGGGGGCAGGATGTGGACATCTAGGGTAATTAGCTTATGGTCGGATCGGACCAATGAGGCGTTGACTTCAGGTGTGGAACACCGGTCACTCATGTTGGTAATGACTAGATCTAGGATATTGTTGCCCCTGGTGGGGGTGTGGATACATTGATCCAGGGCATTGGAGTTTATGAATTCCAGAAAGCATTGAGTGAAGTAGTTGGTACATGAGTAGTTTTCCCAGTTAATGATAGGGTAGTTGAAATCGCCCATTATTAGGGTGTTTGGTTGAACCCTAACATTTTCCAATACATCAAGAAAAGAGGAGTGGGAATCCTGAGGCATGGTGGATGATCTGTAGCAAGCTACAATTTGGATTGCAGTTTTGCCCAGAGTTAGTTGCACTTGGATAACCTTGGCTGCATTATGCTGAGCAACTAGCCTGGAGGTTTGGATATCCTTAATGAATATGGACACACCTCCGCCTTTGGTGTTCCGGTCCAGGTTACATGGCTGAAAAGTGTGGTATGAGTTATAGCCTGGTAGTGCAGGAGTGCTCTCTGGAGCCTTGAACCAGGTCTCAGTCACTGCACAGATATCGATGTTCTCCATTTTAAGGAGTGCCTTGAGTGAGTGCATTTTGAGATTTAGACTTCTAGCATTGAGTAGCATCATCATCAGTTTTTGCTTGCCTGTTCCTGTTACAGTGGTGGATTTGTCATTTGAACCTTGCTTAAAAAAGGCACTATAGGGGCGGCAAGAACCTTAGCTAGTATCCGGATTCCCAGGGGTGACAGGTGCAGGCCATCTCTGGCAAAGCATCATGGTCTGTCGACCATGTCATCCCAGGCAGACAGATACTGTCTCCCTTTAGAATGGCACCAGAACTTAGCCAATTGTTGAAGTCAATCATTTTGTCCTTGTACTGCGGCGTCATTCTGGGTGATGGCAGAATGCTACTCAGGGCTAGAGTCATACCTGCCTGGGCTACAAGATCGGAGAGCTCTTCCATGTCTCTTTTCATGTAGTCCAGGGAGGTACGTCTCAGGTCCTTCACACCAACATGAACAATGATAAAGTCATATTTGTACTTGTTGTGGAGTGACCTGAGTGAGTGCAGCTGACAGTAACCTTCTCCTTGCTTAGCCTGGTGAGTGGGACATCAGTGTGCCCAACTATAGAGTCACCTATGACTAGTGTGTTGGGTACGTTGTTTTGACTTATTGGCTGTGGTTGAGTGGCACACTGAGTCTGCGGGCTATGTGTCATTTGGGTTGAGTTGGGGGGTGGAGGTTGCTTGCATTTCTGCTTTGGAGGTCTCTGTTGCTTCAGCAGATTATTATTGAGAGCCTCCATGAATGTTTTTGTGTTTCAATGTGTGGATTTTGGTGGTGTAGATTTAGTGAGACTATTTGATGAGTGTGGTGTGGTGCAAGTGTTTACCTTCTCCTCTTGACTGTCAAGTTCAATCTTGATTGGAGAGAGCTTTACCTCCAGTTTGGTTAGATAAGTGCATCTCTCACAGGTTGTAGTGTTGGGTGGATGGAGGAGAGGGTTGTATGTGTACATGAGGCAACTTCTAGATTGCCCCAAGATGCCCAGATTCATCAGATAGACAGGAGAGAACACTGAGAGCTGACCCTTGGACATGCCTGAATAAAAAAACTATTTTCCTCTAGATAAGTGAGGAAAGTGTGTACAGGAGCTGTTTTTCTCTAAGCAAGTGAGGAAAGTAAGTACCAAAACTGTTTTCCTATAGGTAATGAGGAAGGTTGAGTGCTGTAGCAATTAGTAAATTATTTAGTGCTTACAAGTTCTGAACAAGTGCTGATCACAAATAAGCAAATTCAAGTGCTAAAACTAAGAATCTGTATCTGGACTAAACTAGTTACAGGAAAGGGGGAAAACAAGTGCAAATGTGGGCTTTTAAATCAGAAAGTTGAGAGAGATGGAAAAACTGCCCAAACGGCCAATAACTACAATTTCTGGGCCAGAATCACTCCTTATGTGGTAGATAGGTTACCTAGTGCTTACCTCTCCCACTGATAAGCTACAAGGCTTCCCTCCAACACAGAAAGCTTGGGTGGGCTCAGAAGCTTACATACAGTCCTGGATACAGCAAATCTGAATCCGGACTACACTAGTTACAGGAAAGGTTGATATATATATATATATATATATATATATATATATATATGGGTTCACTTTATAACATCGAAATACTGAAATGTCGAATTTCAGTATCTCGAAGCTATAAAGTCGAATGTTACAAATAGCGAACTTTCATAATCGCGAATTTCATATATCTCAAATATATGTCAAATTTGCAGTTATGAAGTTGCGCTACGTAATGTCCGGGTTTGTGTTTTGTTGGTGCTCGGTGCCGTGTGTGGATGTAGGTGTTATGTCAGGTAAGTGAGTGTTTTGTAAGGGTTTTGAGTGGGAGTTACAATGTGTGTGAGGGATTGGAGAATGTGCGTGTGTGAGTGAGCTTTTGTGTTGTGTTTGTGCGATCTTGGAGTTAGTATATATAAGTAGGGGGGTGGGGGGTGCAGGGGAGCTTGCCCCCCTGCTTATGTGTGTGTGAGTTGTGTATGTGTGTTGTTTTTTTGTTTATGTTGTGATGTGGGTGTTGTGTTGTATGTTTAGTGTAGTGTGTGTGGTGTTTTCGGTTATGTGGTTTCGCGGTTTTTGTTTGTCGGTGTTTTGTGGATTCGGTTTTATAGTCTCGAGATACTGAAAATCGATATTTCAGCATTTCGAGGTTATAAAGTGAATATATATATATATATATATATATATATATATATGTATATATAGATATATATATATATATATATCTATATATATATATATACACACAGAAAAGTAGCTAAAACAGCAGTCAAAACAATTCAAATGCAGTGCAAGCTAGCACACTTGAGTATGTAGCAATGTTAGACCAAACAGTTTAAAAAATGCAATTAAATTAAAAATGACTAAAAACAAGTGCAGAAGGAGTCTATTAGGTAGAATGAGGTAAAGAGATGGGACTGGGGGGAGTGTCCCAGATCAAATCTACAGTGGGGGTGGGCAACTCCTAAAGCCTCCACATTTAAACAACAAGACAGGAATAGGGAAAACAACACCTTCAGCAGAGATCTGAAAAACACCAGCAATGATATGCAGACTTTTTTTACTAAGAGGTCTAACTTTATGCAAGTAATCCTTTAGATGGTCAGATAACACACAGGATGTAAAACCAATTATACCAACTTAAGACACAGAGAAATAGAGGGAGGTGGGGAAAACCAACACCTTCAGCAGAGATCTGAAAAACTATACAGTGAAGCAAAAATAACAGTGCACAACTCTGAAGCCAGCCAGCAATGATATAAAATTAGTCAAGCAGCAATTACCAGTACACAACTCTGAAGTGCCAGAAAAATATACTCAGCTCTGTATATCTCCAGATAGTTTGAAGAGCACTCTGTCAGGACACAGGAAGGCTCCAGCAATGATATGCAGGCTTTTTTACTTTACAACATGCAATATGCTGAAGAAGAATATGTTGGAAAGCTGTAATCTTGCTGTGCAGAATTAGTGTGAGAAAATGAAGTTTCACACAAAAGAAATAATTATTGCATGAAAAGGACAGGGGAATTTGTAAAACTGGATCAAAGAACTTCTAAGGACAGATTTATTCATTTTAGGATTTTCTGACTAGTATGTATGTATGTCAGTAGACATGTTTGTATTATTTATTATCTGAATAGAGGGTATTATTTAGCACTGTAGATTGTCAAGCTAAAGTATATACTTCTAACTGGCCAGATAATTCTATGCGCTATGATTTTGTGTTTATTATTACATTATTTAGCTGTAGCTCAAGAGTGGTACAGGTAATTGGTATGTTTCATCCCTAGCCATATCTAGGGAGGGGAGACAGTACTACTGGAGAATTTTACCAGCCTTTTCCATGAAGTGTGTGTGTGTGTGTGAAAATAATTTGTTAGAAAAGGAGATCCATAGTCAGGGGCCTTGTAAAAATGGTATTTCACAGAGAGAGTGGTAAGATAGGTGGTGGTGCTGTGGTAGCATTGTCGCCTCACTGTAAGACGCTGTCCAGTTCAATTCTCAGCTAGAGCGTCTTCTGCGTGGTGACATGCGTGAATGGGTGTAACTTTGTTGAAGGTTGTGCATCAGGGCTGGTAACTCGGTACGTAAAAATCAACTACCAATCATTAGCGGACCGGAGTTCCGCTGTGGCGACCCCTAACCGGGAAAAAGCCGAAAGACACAACAACAACAAGTGGTAAGATAGGGGCCTGGGTTGCTAGGCCAAAGCCTCAGCTGTCTAAGTCGTAAATGTGAAGTCGGTCTGCGTATGTATATTGGAAGGCCATACCCATGGCAGCAGTCCACATTCCCTGTATTCTCTTGATGTCAGGTTGTATTTGATTATTTGTTTAGTGAATCAGAACTATTGTGCATTTTTTTTTATTTTTACCTCTTGGGCACCAGTGGAGTGACTCAAGAGACCATGTCTCTGGTGAACATCAGACTTACCTGGGGCAGTGTTGCAGGTCAAACTACTATAGCCCAGCTAGCTCACATGTCCAGGGTGACATCTGATTTGCAGTGATGGAATTTAAACCCCATCAGTGCCAGACCAGTCTCATTTCTTGATGGCAGTGGAGGGATTCAAACCCTATCAGTACCAGTGCAATCTTCACAGCTATCTTTAAAAATACTAAAGTGAAGAAGGCTACACAAAGGAGATATATATATATATATATATATATATATATATATATATATATATATGGCAGAAACAATACTTCTCTATTGAAGCAGGACTAAAATGAGGTGTGAAAAAGGTTTACTTGGGGTAGAATGAGTTAACCTGGGAATAGTAATTTTAACAGTATCAGCTAAAGTATACTGACTAATTTTAAAGCTTTTATAAATCAAAAAATGATGCATGCTTACTGCAGAATTATTTAAGTACATTTAGTACTTAAGAAATAAAAAGAATCATGTATATTGCAAGTGTTGTTTATTTATTTAGGATAGGTTGAGATTATACTCTAAATTTTATGTCTGAAGGGACTGAATTCCACAGTTTTGTTAAGTACATGGAGTACAGGCAATCTCCATTTTGTAAAACTCACTGTATGTAAACTTATATAAAGTGTATCTGCATGCAATGCTTTACATTCTTCCTTGTGCCAATGGTACTGAAATGAGCATCATGGACCAGCTCAATTACCCATACAATAACTAAATAGCTAAATAAATATGTACATTTTATGCATACATACATCCTTACTGACAGGCCTCTCTTCCTATCCTGCCAAATGGTATGTGGCCTTTCACAATCTCAGCATATGAATTATTTTTCTTTATGAATTATTGCAAGAATGATCCAACAACTATTTCTGTCAACAACAAATCTGTAACTGACAACTGCTCCCCCCCCCCAACACTATCTGCATTTAAGTCACATGCCATCATCCTTAAAATCAACATTCTTTGAGACAGAATTTTTTCACTGATCTTGGATAGCCTTTTCAAACTATCATGTTTAGACTTGTACAATGTTAGGAAAATTAATTTACTCTGAATGTGTGACAATAGAAAAATTACTAGTAGCAAGAGTTAAAGATGTGAGTTGGTATGCTAACTGTGTACATTGCTGCTAAAAAGCTATAACACTTTACTGTTATGTGACCAATGTAAAATACTGCACGCTTTATGAAACCACATGAACAGGGAAAAAGGGAGAGGAAAGGTCGTTAATCCAGATGTCCGGAAGGCAAGGCCAGATTTCAGGACACACCCATTATTGCACAATAAAACAAGCAGAAACATGAACACTTAACACACCTCTACAAAGACTGAATCAATGAATGATCTGCAACAGAATTCTACTCGCTTAATTATTACAAAGAAAAGAAATTCATGATCGCACATGTTAACTAAAGGCATGTGTCAGACTATATGAAGCATTATTAAAATAAACTAGTGGTGCTGTTGTAAATGAAAAATGAGTCTAGCAACTATGCCATGCTTTTATGACAAACTCTGAACTTGTACTGTACTGAGGGAAAGGTATCTTTGCAAGCTCAATCTGATGTCTTTCCATTTTCTCTGTCAGCAAGGAAACCCTTTCCTGCCAGCCCTTACGCAAGCAAGCATTTCATGAGTCAGTTACAAACTAGTTCTGTTGATCTGATCCAGGCTTTTCTGCAACTATACTGTTTCCTGTGTCTAGCATTCATTTTTTTAGTTACCCTGGTTTCTTTCAAAATGACCGTAACAAGCTAGAGTTTGTGATTTCTGTGAGATAAGAAGCCTAAACTGTCACGGAGGGTTGGTGTAGCACTACAGAATCAGGCAAAGTTCACAGTTTGACTGTGGGGGATCACAGACTATCCTACTACATGCAGTCTTCATTGCCCTTTCTGTCACCACTCAGGCAACTATCACTGTAGAAGTACATAAGTGAGACAAGAAGGTGCATGAAAGAAGGTGGAATACATTAAACAGAAGATAAAGAACAATGGGCAGCGAAGCATGCAAGATCTAGAAAGTACACTCCCAAAAAAAAATATATATATATATACATATATAGCTAAATATGTGTATGCGTGTGCGCGCACGTATGTATGTATGCATGAATTTATGTAGCAAGGCCAGATTTCAAGCCGCACCCACTACTGTACAATACTACAAACAGAAACATGAATACACACCTTTACAAAGACAATCAAGGAATGATCTGTAACAGATTACTATAAGGAAAGAAAGTCATGATCTGACATGTGGCATAACCCTTCAACTACCCTAACCACAAGCCTGCAAATTAGGTTAATAAACACCCTTTCCTTAACAGTGCCACTAAACAAGACACAAAGACACACCACACATACCAGTACCCAAGCACACCAAAACATCTGTCCCCTTCCGTACCACTTACTCTAACCCATATCTACATATACACACTCAGTTCCACTGATGAAACATCTGACATATCCAGATGTTTCAAATTTACTAGCAACTCCTATTTATCATGTCTGGAATTCTTACTGCAGTTATGGTAGCACCAATACAGAAACCAGCAGGACAAATGATGAGAAATATCAGGAATTTGAAGAAGTAGAGAGTACAATGTCTAAAAAGGGAATGTGTGAAAGCTGCATTGATTTATTTTATTAATTTATACTTTTTTTGACTATGCTTGCCATCTCCACTAGCCTTGAAGATTACTTTCAGTGCTCCTTCTCAGGCATCAGTCTCTTCAGCTGCACACAAAAAACAGCTGTCAGTCAGATGCAGTGGTCCAAGCAAACAGCCTAAACATCCCTTTCCTGCCTAGCAGATACACGTCAAAATCATACGGTTTTGCCGTACTTTAAAAAGGGAGACTAACTTGGTGTTTCTGATCAAGAGAAAATGAGCCTAGAATTTGTTGACAGCTGCAGCAGATTTTTAAGTCTGTATTACACCTGGTACTTTATATGCATAACTCTCAACTGTCCAGATTTTCACCTCATATTTTTGGACTGTTTCTCATAAAATTGTGGTTTTCTGTAAAATAACTGGCAAGTCACTGAGGACTGAAGTCAGACAATAATAGCAGACGTGAGTTTCAGACTTCATATCTTTCAGAAAATTCATGCTAATGCAAAACCTGTTATTATATCAACTTTCTAAGACTATAAGAGCAATATTTAAAAAGTGTCCCTACTTTGGGGCTTTGTCCTCCTTTTATTTGTGGCTTTGTCCAGATTTCTTGCTCTAAAAGGTTGAGAGGTATGTTGCATGTCATGTTCTGTCTACTTTCAGATGGATCATTACAGTTCACTCCACTTACATTCCCAAGACATGCACAATTATTTCTGAAATAATTCCAGCAGGCAGTGGCATTTCTAATGCTAATAAAAGAACTGAGTACAAGCGATGCACTTCTTTTAGCAAGCAATACTAATAGCCCTATAGAGAAACAGCTAGTCACCTGCCCTTCTAATCCCTTTCAAGCATGCAGCTAGCCATTTTAAGTTCTACTGTAAGTCTCCATACTATATATTCTGCCTAATTTCACTGTGCACACTACCCACTGGAATCACTGAGTGCACGTCACCAAAAATATGTACACACTACAAACCTTTCACTTGTGAACTTCCTCACTGCTCCTTCAATGACTCTTGTATACACCTGATAACCCTAGGTCTCCAGAAATGAAAAAAAAAAACTCATCTGTTAGAGGTTTAAGTAAAAGACTCACACAGTAGCAAAAGCACTTCAGTCTCACAACATTAACCATGTAGTTTCACTGCCCAGCGTCTTACTAACTTCACTAAGACTTCTGCTTCAACATTACTACCAGATGTATTCCCTCCATAACAAAACCCTACTATAGTCATTTCCTTTAACGTTCATAATTTTATCTTTGGTATCTCAGACTGTATTACAACTTGTCTCATTCCAGTGTATCAGCTCCAGTCTTGAGTAACACTGTTGTCACTTTCACCTGGAACATCACTTGTAAATAAAAATATTTTCCTTTAATCTGCTGCAAAGTGGTCAATGCAAAGGTGAGAGAAAACACCGGCATACCCATCAAGCTACATACAATCCCACAGGTCAAAAACCTCTTCTCAGGTAATGACTGCTGGATTCTGACATGTTCAGTTTGCCTTTCCACAAGTTTAAAATCATTTTTATTCACTTATTGCCTATCCAATTTCCATCAAGCTTTTCAAGTGTTCTCCACTGCAGAAAGACATCCCATATCTTACTATGCCCATTACACAATGGACTATAACATTAATTATATAATTAATCACGTATTAGCACATACAGATAAAGTGAAGAAGTACAGATTAGCACTATCTATCCATTGCCTGAAACTGTTCTCAGGCTATCTGAATATATTACATTAAAAACCAAGGGAGCACTAAAACTTGTATTCCTGCAAAAGTCTAATCATGAACAACTGTGTAATAATAATCAAAGCAATCTGCTCCTTTTATATTTAAGTAATTTAGAGACATAAGCTAAAAATATATATTTTTGTTAAAAAACCTATAGCTGCTATCTGGCAATCTGTAGTTTTTACTGCCAATACAATTTTTAATGTCAAATTATATAAAACTGCCATTAAAAGTAGGGCAAACGAATTACTGCAAAAAACAACACTGAAGCACAAAAGGTATGTGTAACTTATGAATGTTTGCTAAAACTGCACCAAATGATGAGAACCACAGTCAAGTGCAGCTCAAAGAAGAGGGGTGGGGTTTCATTGCATGAAGAGGCATACAGTTAGACATTTACTATGCACCAACAATGACCAGTAGAGTGAAGAAAGAAGCACACAAAGTGTAGTACTAATGCAAGAAGTGGAATTATCCTGCTACAGCACAGCGTGTGATCAGTGTGACTTGTGTCACAATAAAGGAGGATCAGCGCGGTTGAGTCAATGTGCATGATCAGATTGACTACTACAGGTGTACACAGCAAAGTGTTGACCCAATCCATTGTAATAATGGGATAGAAATAGGGTAAACAGGAAAGTAGTAAGGAGAGAAAAGCAAGCAGAAGAAAACATAGTAGGATAACCAATTACTATGAAAGATGGGGAAGGTATTCTTTTTCAGAGACACAGACCCTTTTCATGTACAGAAAATAAAAGAGGCTGATAAAGGTACAGAAGGAAAGCTGTGGATGGGACAAAGGAAGAAGGGCACATAGCAGGGGTAGACAGGCAAACAAAAAAACACATAGACAGTGGCAGTAAGTACACAAAAGGTTGGGAAGAGAGTGGGTGGACACAGACATACAGAGGCTGGAGGAATAGTTATAGCGAGGGTTGAAAAATGAACTACGAATGGAGAATGACATGTAAGGGATTGAAAACACCAGGAAGGGGAGAGGGAGAGGTCTTGGAATGGCTGAATACTGAGTCAGCCCAAAGGGCAGATTGCCTGGAGTGCCTGATGTTATGGCTGGTTGTTCCTTCAATCAGTCATGCAACTCTACAAACCATGAAAGAAGGGTATCCACGTCGTTACTGTACATATGCAGTTACTACCACACCTCAGCAGCCACCATTCCCTGCAACTCATGCTGGGAGAGTACAGCAATCGACAGCCCACTTTCAGAACAGGAGTTTTCTCCCCCTTCCTTTCAAGTGCTCGTGAAGGGCATCACTGTGCTCTCTAGCATGGGAAAGTGCAATAGACACATTTTGGAAAAATACTTATGAAGAACCTGCAGAAATTAACAAAGATGCTGAATGGATAGAAAAATTAAAAGAAACTGTAAAGAGCTCAAATGCACAAGATATGAAATGTGATGAAGCAATGGCCAGACAAACTGAAATAAAATTATGAAAATCTCCTGAATAGAAAACCGCAGAGCCAGATGCAGTACCTAACTTCTAGCTAGAAGTATGACATCTTTACACAAAGATCTAGCCCCGAGTACGAACTACGTATACATGCAACCTGAACAGACAGCAACCTGGATAACAACAGGAAAATGATACTCCTCCTTAAGAGTGAACCTGTAAGCCATGCTAAAAATTACAGAACAATAACTTGCCTTCCAAAGATGTACACACTACATACTTTAACCGATTCAGATAGAGTTTACAGCCATTCAGAAAAAAATACTCAGTCATGACAGTAGAACAAAAGGGTATCAAAAAAGTCATATCGAACAATGGATTATTTATTACCAAAGAAACCCATAACTGAGAATTGTAAAAAAAGGGGAAGAATCTAAGTATGGCATAGACTGCAAAAAAGGCATTTGACAGCATCCCACATTTATGAATAAAGGAGTGCTTACAGATGTTCAAGATACATCCTACACTGATCAACTGCATCACAGTGATCATGGAACAGTGGCAAACCACTATGCAGTTAATCCATGACAAAGGGAAAATTATTATCCCAGGGATAAAAATTCAAAGTGGGAAATTCCACGGTGATACTTTGCCAATGCTGCTGTTTTGTTATACTCTTAATCTATTATGCTATTTACTTAATAGATTAGGTCATGGTTACAATCTGGCTATCAGAAAAGAAACTTGCTAAAAAACTTATCTACCTTTTGTGGATGACTTGAAACTGTACTTTTCATCAAATTAGGAGTTGAAAGCATGACTGCAAGTAGGTACATTTTTCTCAGATGATATAAGAATGTCATTTGGTCTTGATAAATGTGCAAAAGGAATGTTTAAATCAGGAAAGCTGCAGGACCAAGAAAATTACAGGAATGTGATACAAAGGAACTTGTGCAGGAGGAAGTGTATAAATATATGGGAAATGGTGAAAAATTGGCAATGAAGCATGAAGAAATATGAATAAAGCTCAGAAGGAATACTTCAGAAGATTAAAACTAATATTAAAAACAGCCCTGACATCTAGAATACAGTCCAAACTATAAAGCAATTTGCTCTTCCTATGGATCAGTTGGACAGGAAAAGAATATACAAAAATCAATGCATAAATCACTGTATACCAAGGTTATATATTCCTCGCTCTGAAGAAGGTGTGGGCCTTCTCAAAATTGTTTACATGTAGAGATTTGCAGTCATGGATCTGCATACATATCTGTTGACCATATCAGATCCAAACATAGTGAAAGTTCTAAAACATGAGGAGAAGGAGTCTAAGATGACCTCTCTGTTTAGTTTAGCAGAAGCATTCCAATGTCAAGCAGGAATGGAAACCAAACCAGAAGTAGACAAAAATCAGGCAGCAACTGAATATGCCAAAAAAAAACAAAAGAAAGAATACATGGAGAAGGATCAGATGAGAAGGCAAGAAATGTGGAAAAACCATAAATATAGCGGCAAGTATAGAGATCACCTGGAACAACCTCATGTTGATGAGGATTTGACACAGGAATGGTTAACGAGAGGTGAGTTTAAAACAAAAGATGAAAGGATAATAATGGCAGCCCAGGATCGTGGACTATGCAAGTTCCCCAAACACATGGAAGAAAAAGACAAACATAAGTTATGTAAAAAAGAACTGCAAACAGTTGCACATCTTCTTGCTGGGCAAGATACACTCATGGTAGAGGGCCTGTACACTGAAAGGCACAATAATGTGGCAACACTGTATTGAGGATTGTGAAAACATTACAATACAGAAGTAGCTGAGAATCATTGGAAACATGAACCACAAAACATTATAGAAAATGATGAAGTTTATATCACATGGGACTACCCATTCCCAACTATTAAAAAATAGATGTGAGAAACAAGATACAGCAGTCCATGTAAAAGAAGACAAAATACTATTGATCACTGAAATTGCTACACCTAGTGAACCTAGTGATTAGTGTACTACTTACAAAGAGACACAAAGCCATAAAATATCAGAATTTGTAGGCAGAAACACGACTAATGTGGAAGACAGATACCCATACATTTTCAGTAACAGTAGGAGCAATGGAACAAATAAAAAAGATTTTACAATTGTATTTATATATTCTACCAATACATGTAACTCTGTATGAGTTGCAAAAGGAATCAACTCTAGGCACATTGCAAGTGCTGCAAAGAGCACTTTTGGCCAACGTCAAAGACCTAAAAAAATACTAATTTCACGAACTTTAATTATACTTTGACTTAGGAATGAGGTCCCTCCCCGTCATGGTATTACAAACCCAAAGACTTGGAGAAATTAAACTGACAGTGTCACGCCCTCTTAAGCTAGCACTACTCCACATTAGAAAACAAAGGCAATGCACTCCTAAGTGTACAGGTAAACAGGTAAGGCGGCAAAAGACAACAGTACTCCAGAAACATTTACAGTGTCTCTCTAATCTCTTGACTCTCACTGCTGAAGTGGGTCAGGGTGGCACCTTTTCATATAACTGCAGTGATGTTAGCATTACTTAACAGAATGGATGACTGTTCTGGCAATCTTATGCCAGGCATCTATCCTCTGCAAAGGCTCATCACACTGTCCAAGCAGGCTTTTCTCAAAGTCTCACCTCAGGACACCAAGCTGGAACACTGCATTCCACAGTGCATGAAGTAGTCAAGGCCAATTAATCAGGTCTACCTGAAAAGCAAAATGGTAGTCCTGTGTGCACAAATGCAGGTTTTGTAGATCACATTGTGCAACATGGAGCTGCACTATGGCACTACTGTATGTCTCTAGCTCTGCAACACAGTATTGATAATGTATACAATGCAGCCTATGGTGCTATGAGAGTACACATGGTGTTTGCACAATCATGGTGGTCATATGCCTTGAATTCCCCATAAACAGTACTGCTACTGCCAGCATGTCAAGGCAGCTAGCATGCCTGGGTAGCACAATGAGCTATGGCTGTAATTCAGAAACAGTGCTGCTAAGTAGACTTATTAGCATAACCACCCTGATAATCGTCTCTTTTAGTATGGCATAAAGCATCAGTGTCATTTTGTGCAACACTGCTTATTATCATACAACTGAAATAATGGGCTTTCAGTGATTTTGTGCTCAGCAGAGTTAAGAAAATATTTAAAAGACTTAAGAAAACAGTCTTGCTTGGTAAAGTACCTCAACAACAAAATCTGTGGTTGATGTTAGTCACACTGTGGCAGACATTATGATGTACATGTAGCAGGGAATCCAAAACACTTGCAGAGCCCTGCACCACCTGTCTTTTTTTTTTCCTGGGGGCTGGAGCAACTGTATAGGGTGGAAACCTTCTGAAGAATATGCCACAGAGAGTTTAGGATTCCAAGAAGGCATGCTACAATACGTAACTGGGGAGCATGTGAATAGCTCTAACTGCAACAGACAATTAGATGCAGAAAAGGCAAGGGAGGCTATGGCAATGCATACAGTATAGAAATAAGAGGAGGTTGTGCATAATACTAACTGCAGCAGCTGAATACATTTGGTGCTGTAGCCACAAGAATGGGCATCCCACAACATACTGTACAGCATAACATGTCAACAAATAGCTGATGTTTGCAGGACACTTCTGGTTGACAATGATGGACAAATACAACTGGCACATTCTAATGATCCTGTGTAAGTAACTGCCAGCAACACTACGAGGAGGAGTTGTTACCAGCACTCATAATTACAGAGGCACCTGTAGTGGTGCAGGCTGAGCACTCAACCTCAGTAGTGCATGACAGACATCCTCTACTCAAATGTCCCTCGTGAGCACCACGTGTCCCCAGTACATGCAACATACCACCTATAATGTGCACATACCCACTACACGGAAAAGATTCAAAGGGATGAGAGTCACAGTGACATCAAGACCATCCTTGATAGAGCCTGACATTAACTAGCAGATGTGCACATCAGTGAACCAGGCACAGCTAGCTGCTACCAACAACAGTGTGCAGACAGCAATTGTGCTGTGTGTATTCTGGAATAATACGTAACAAGTGCAATGCAGCAGCATGGAGTGTATGGACAGGAACAATGCTGCTGAGATCACAGGTGGTAAATTTTGCCTCCATAGGTATCTTCATTAAATATATTGTGCTTGTCATGTGGTGCACTTCCAGCTGCTATACCTTAAGCCCATGGGAGGGTGTAGATGTTGAGAGGTCAGACACAAACTATTCCAAGTCAGACTACACAAACCACTGGTGAGATGGCATCTCTGTCCAACCCCAGCTCTGGTAACTGTCTAGCTCATGGTCAGTGCAGCTACTCTGGTTCAATACCTGGAATGCTTCATCAGAATGCATGCACATGTTCACAAAGTTATACCCTTTTGCTGTCACCAGTGGACACACAGACTGCTACCACAGCTCATGGTCAAAATGAATATGATTTTGTAGGCAATGATGCTCATTAGGATTAATATGCAGTATGCAGTAATTTTGTCAGGATAAACACTCATGATCCATTAGTTCTACACTTCTCTACCATGGAAGGTATCAAGTCCTCAAACTGCAAGTCAACACAGTAAACAATGCCAATGGTCATGTCATGTCACTTTGACCACACCACTGTAAGATGCCATTCCTGACTTTGCAAAAATTCCCCACATAAGTGGCTGCCATGGTTGCCTTCCATAAAACTACCCCAACACACAGTGATGCAGTCACCCTTCCCTGTGTACCTCCCACCTTCCTGCCCTCTTGCCCTTCTTACACATGTGGGTATGCTGATATCTGATGTTCAGAGCAGCCAGTCCATGAACTGCCCTGAAAAGCTTCAGTGTGATAATGCATGCATTATTTTGTTCTGTGCTATCTGTATTATAGTTTACACTTGTGCACCAGTTGCAGTTGTTTTGTCAGTGCTGCAATGTAGTGCACCTGCCTTTGCTTCAGGTGACGTACTGATGCTGTATGTTACCCTCTTGACTCTTCAGTCTGTTCTTCCACTGCTGGTACAACCAATAGGGAAGGCCCTGCCAAGATGTTCCCCTGCTGCTCCAACTGCTTGAACAATGCCATGTTATGCAGCACTGCACACACATCAAAAACTATGTTGCATATTTCTGAACAGTACTGCAGTGCCCCTCCTTACATATCTAAACAACAGAAGCATCCCTTTAGTAGGCACAAAACTTGCTGCTTTGTATTATGTGTTTCATCATGTGCTGTGCTGTGAAACAGGTCATTTTCTGCATAGTCTTGCTCTGGGGGTTGCAGATGGTGGTCACGAAGAAGGATTCTATAGGGTACTTCATGCATTCCCTGGCTGTACACACAACAAACAGCATATTATATGTGACCTGCTTGCACACAACAAACAGCATATTATGTCATCTGCCTGCACACAACAAACAGCATATTACATGTGACCTGCTCACTGATTGCATGGTACCTGTGTAGACAAACCTATGTAGCTAGCATGTCTATTCTGTTAACTAGATTATTCTGTGGGACAGCTCTTCTGGGGAACCTTTGGTATAGGTCAGACATGCTAGATTTGTAAATCATGAGAATTGCCTGGATGACACAAGGACAGATTGCAAATAATGCCCTGAGCATTACAGACCACTTGGCAATTAAGGGAGTGTAAACTCTTCCTGTTGATGCATTGCAGTCTATCTGAAGGGAGTGGAAACTCTTCCTATTGATGCACTGCCATCCCTCTGAAGGGAGTGGAAGCTCTTCCTGTTGATGCACTGCAGTCCCTCTGAAGGGAGTGGAAGCTCTTCCTGTTGTGGCAAAGTAGTCCCTCTGGGGGAGTGAAAGCTCTTCCTGTTAATATGATGTAGCCCTTCTGAAGGGAGTGGAAGCTCTTCCTGTTAATACACTGTGGTCTCTTCAGAGGGAGTGGAAGCTCTTCCTGTTGATGTGTCACAGTCCTTCTGCTCCAGATGGGACCATAATGGCAATAAATGTTTAATCTACGAGTTCCATGACCTCAAGGTAATGAGCAATAATGTAAAATATCCACAGGGTGCTAGCTGTACCCACTCTAATCCTGGGGAACCAGATATTCTCCTCTACATACTACAGATTCATGTACTCCTCCACATACTGTAGATCAGTGTACTCCTCTACATACTACAGATTCATGTACTCCTCCACATACTGCAGATCAGTGTACTCCTCCACAGTCTGCAGATCCATGTACTCCTCCACAGTCTGCAGAATAGTGTACTCCTCCACAGTCTGCAAATCTATATACTCCTCCACATACTGCAGATCCATGTACTCCTCTACATACTGCAGATTCATGTACTCCTCGACATACTGTAGATCCATGTACTCCTCCACATACTGCAGATCCATGTATTCCTCTACATACTGCAGATTCTGGATTTGTGAGGCTGACACCTGTGAAATCCCTAACATGTCCCTGGCTGGTCATTGACAGGTCACTGTAGTCATGATTGTTAAAGATACACGTACCTTATCATCAAAAGGAATGGGTATGCCATGCATTTCCTTGATTCAGCTTGTGGGTGTAATGACTCAAAGTCCCTTAAAATCTCTCTGCTCACAGAGAAGTGGTCTGCAAGTTGCTTGTCAGTGAGTTGATGGCATGTCAGGTGCTGTCTGTCCATCCTTCACTGGCACAGATGGGTGCAACATTAAAGGTGCTGGTTTTGATGGAGGCCACTATCACCTGTTGTTGAGATATAACTGCTGCTAATCCAAGCATCACTCCCTTTAGACTCACTATGATTCTTGGTGCACTAAATGGGCATGTGCCTTGGTACGGCACACCTATTTTACGGATTCTGAATCAGTCTGCCATTTTGGTGTCATTACTAGAATACATCTGTTGCTCATCTGCATGGGGTTCCTCATTTTCATGCCATTAGGCTCTCATGTGCTGCATATATGCTATTTTGACACTTGCGTGACTTTGCCACCCATGTCTTAAAATCATCCAGACCCTTTGTATTGCCACTATCTGTGCTAGGTTTTGAAGTATATCCCACTAAATATCTACGAATCTTGGCCAACATGCAGTAGTAGGAGTAATAGTCAAAACAGACTTGTGAACAAAGTAATGACACATGAGACTGAGAAAAGATTTCCATGAAGCAATAAAGAATAGTGGATAGCCATCTTTCTCCTTTAAAATGCAACTACTTTAGCCTTACCTTCCATTTCAAACAAAAGCATTACTGTGCTGACTTTTGAAGGACTTTTCTTCAGGTGCTCAATCTTCCACTGTTCCATTTGTATATGCTGAGGCATGCTTACTGATGGTGCATTAACTTTGTTTGCTCACTATGTGGATAATAACAGTCTCCTGTGTCATGCTTACTCCAAGACTATGTTATCTTAAAGAAACAATATCACTTTCTCAATTTTTTGGTGGTCGTTCTTTTTCTCAGTTGCAATAATCTCAGTGTAAGAAAGATAAAGTAGGGGTGTTATGCAGTTACCATAAATTAAATTGTCTTAATTTACACACACTTGATACTATCATGCACTTACAAATGCAGTACCTCCCTAGTCTCATACCGTATTCTGATACTGTATGTTATTAACACACTGACTTGCTCCTATAGCAAGTCTGATCTGTCACTGATGTGTGGTATTTCTTTTGTGTAATTCTCTTTTACTACAAGATTTTTATTTCACATTTACAATGCCTCATTCTGTCTGTGTATTGTACAACACTCTTACATTCACGTATGAAATAATTCAGCTCTTATATGAAAACAATGCATATTATGTATATGAAAATACATACATGCATACATATAAAAATGAATGAATGAATAAATAAGTAAAGAGAAAAAAATATTTTGGAGCTTAATCTATTAGAATTCAAAATTGTAATACTTCTTGTTTGCATATAATTTCATTTTACCTGGAAAATTCTTGCATTGGTGCAGATCATATAACTTATCACATTCCCCTCTATGCACTTTGTTAATTCATCTTTCACCTGTTGGCACTTTTCAACCTTACTGATTCTCATTGCATAACTCAGCAGGATGTCTACCTTTTCTTGCTAATTCAAGTGTATTTCCTTATGTTATCATCTTTGCAAGACTTCTCTTTCTGCCTTGAGTTGGTGAGGATGCGTCTTAGAAAGAGTCCATATTTTATTAGGAATGTCATAGAAATAACAGAAAACTATATTTTAACTTTTAAACATTTTACACTATTAGAGGAAGAGGGTGGTTTAAATATGTCAACTATGAAGCTCTGTAGCAGAGCTGCATTAAAACAAACTGGTGAAACAAAAGATTGATGACAGACTGATAAACAGGAGAAACAGAAATATCGCTAGATATGAAAAGGTGAATAATGGTAGCAAAAAATGAAAGGGCTTCATTTCATTGGAGAAGGGCCATTACCCAGTTATATCTCGTGACTACCTTACTGTTATTATTATACTTTCTTAAATCATTTTTAAGTTATACTATGTTTAAGAATACTTAAGATGTTAATTTTCAATGGGATGTTATTCAATGATAGTGATTTGATCTTGATCAGTGAAGATGCTGCATTCTTTGCGATCATTTAATTTAGTGGCAAGCTCATTCTGGCTTACACCTTCTCCAATGAATGAAGGCATCCTTTAGCTACAACTTATACTACTGTCTAGAAGGGCTAAGTTACCATGTGCTCTAAAACTGTATAATGAAAACAAACAAGCAACAGACCCAAAACATAAAACTTTATTAAACCCTATGGCGCCCTGGCAAGGCCTATAGAGGAGTTCACCAAAAAGAAGATGATCACATAAGTACAACTTCTTAAAAAATCATTTAGTAAAATCCTTAATTAAATAATCATTCAATCAACATATCAAAAAAGATAATTCCAATTACACTTTACCCACCCCAGGAAATGAAGTTCCATGTATCAAAATATAAATCGATTCCTTGCTATAAAAGTATATCTTTTGTAAGACTATCATCCCTAAACTTTATATTTACTTGTTCTAAAATAGTTGCCTTAAGAAATTCTGGACTGCTATTATGTAATTCTGTAAAATGTGTAGCTAAAAGAATCTCTGCCTTGCCTTGTCTAATATCTCCCACACGCCCTTGTAAATCTACTTTTAAAAACCTTTTTGTCTCTGCTATATATACCTAATTACATGCACACTTAAGAGCATAAACAGTACATTAAATTATATTCACCAATAGGTAAAACATTTATATTAGCTACCTCATCAAACTTATTAGCAGTATGCAAGGAAAAGTAACCCTCATTACTTTTTATGCTAACCCCACTGTGCAACTTGGAATGTTTATAAGAGCTATGAACCAGCATATCACCTACCTCTATGATGATCCATTTAAAAGCAATCTTGAGACTGCCGTATAACTTACTACTAAACAATGTTTTATCTTTAATTAAAAGTTTCCAGTAATATGTCACCAGCTGTATTAATTTACATGAAAATAAACTATAAATAGTAACAAAATATATTTTTATCAGTACTATATAAATCGTTTATCTTATTATATTTATTTTTATTACACTTACTTGAAAATATGTCTTTTGTCATATCTAAACAGGTGAAAGAGAAATATAGCCAGTTATGCAAGGGTGAATAACAGTAGTAAAAATGAAAGGACTTCATTCATTGAAGAAGGGTGATTATCCTGTTACAATGCCTCACAGAACAGCTTACTGTGATTATATTTTCTTAAATTATTTTTAACTTATGTTTAAGAATGTTAACGGTATCAGTTTTTATCCGAACGTTGTTCAATGATAGTAATTTATCTGATTGAAACATGCACTTAATCAGCCATGATGCTGTATTCTTCACATTTACCATAGTTGTCAAGCTTACTCTGGCCTATCCCAAGCTTGTAACAGCCCGCTAAATGAAGCCCTTAGCTACAGCTTGCAATACAGACTAGATGGGGTAAGCTGTTATTCCACCAGAGATATGAAATGCAGTATTTCTTTTTAATGTTTCGTCTCAAATTGCTAACTAGCACACTGGCTACTCCCATTCAGTCAGTACATCAGGAAAATGCTATAGACATTTTTAACACAAACAGATTCAACAATCATACTGCTACACATCAGTTCATCGTTACAGATCTACACTATGGTTATCCTTGGGTTCTAGTGGCATACCCGTGGCTGATATTGTTTTACATACCTGTGTCTTATATTACTGCCTTACATATCTGAGCCTAATATTCCAGGTCTTACATACCTGTGTTGTATATTCCTGGACTTAAATACCTGTGCCTGACATTCCTTTTTTTACATACCTGGGTCTGATATTCCTGGTCTTACATACCTGTGTCTTATATTCCTGGACTTAACATGCTTGTGCCTGAAATTCCTTTTCTTACATACCTGGGACTGATACTCCTGGTCTTATACACCTCTGGATGGCATTCCTGGTCTTACAAACCTGTATCTGATATTCCTGGTCTTACATACCTGAGTCTGATATTCCCTGTCTTACATACCTGTGTTCTATATTCCTGGACTTAGATACCTGTGCCTGACATTCTATGTCTTACATACGTGGGTCTAATACACCTGGTCTTACATACCTCTGCATGATATTCCTGGTCTTACATACCCGTGTCTGATATTCCTGGTCTTACACACCTGTGTCTGATTTTCCCAGTCTTAGATACCTGTGTCTGACATTCCTGGTCTTACATTCCTGTGTCTGACATTCCTGGTCTTACAAACCTGTGTATGATACTCCTGGTCTTACATACCTGTGTCTGATATTCCTGGTCTTACATACCTGTGTCTGATATTCCTGGTCTTACAAACCTGTGTCTGACATTCCTCTACCTGACATTCCTGGTCTTACAAACCTGTGTCTGATACTCCTGGTCTTGCATACCTGTGTCTGACATTCCTGGTCTTACAAACCTGTGTCTGATATTCCTGGTCTTACAAACCTGTGTCTGATATGCCTGGTCTTACATACCTGTGTCTTATATTCCTGGACTTACATACTTGTGCCTGAAATTCTTTTTCTCACATACCTGGGTCTAATACTCCTGGTCTTATACATCTCTGGATGACATTCCTGGTCTTACAAACCTGTGTCTGGTATTCCTGGCCTTACAAACCTGTGTCTGGCTTTCTTGGTCTTACAAACCTGTGAATGATACTCAGTCTTACAAACCTGTGTGTGATACTTCTGGTCTTACAAACCTGTGTCTGACATTCCTGGACTTACAAACCCGTGTCTGATACTCCTGGTCTTACAGACCCGTGTCTGATATTCCTGGTCTTACATATCTGTGTCTGACATTCCTGGTCTTACAAGCCTGTGCCTGACATTCCTGGTCTAACAAACCTGTGTCTGATATTCCTGGTCTTTCATACCTGTGTCTGATACTCCTGGTCTTACAAACCTGTGCCTGACATTCCTGGTCTTACAAACCTGTGTCTGATACTCCTGGTCTTACATACCTGTGTCTGATATTAATGGTCTTACAAACCTATGTCTGACATTCCTGGTCTTACAAACCTGTGTCTGATACTCCTGGTCTTACATACCTGTGTCTGATATTAATGGTCTTACAAACCTATGTCTGACATTCCTGGTCTTACAAACCTGTGTCTGATACTCCTGGTCTTACATACCTGTGTCTGATATTAATGGTCTTACAGACCTGTGTCTGATATTCCTGGTCTTAAAAACCTGTGTCTGATATTCCTGGTCTTCTCTTTCTTTCGTAGCAGCAGACTTGAAACATTTCAATTACTTCCAGCAGTATTACACTGAATGACCACAAACCAGTAATGCACTTGGTTAATGGCATCAGAAGACAAAGCAGTCAAGGTAGAATGGCACCCTCTAGGTGATGCATTTAATAAACCAGATTGCTTTGTGCTAAATGAAAAACTGATGGTACTGGTGTCATTTGCAGAAGTCCAGTTTTTTTTTTCTTGTTGGGACAGTATTTGTTGAGATGGGTTCTCTATTCATAGCCAGGGTCTGGCATGTATATTTACATTTTTTGTCTTCCACCTCACTGGAAAGCATACTGAGGGTGGCACAAGAAATACAGTCCAACATTACTCATCGAAAACTCTGCAGCCTAAAGGTTAAATGCTACCCATAAATAAGCTCTAGTGCAGGTTTCCTTGAATGAACTGGTTTTGATTTTAGTATAATATAGTTGAATATTCGTTAACATAGCCCAATGAACTGTGCTTTTTGGACATTGTTTATATAAATATCTGAACAGAAGACTATGACACCTTGTTACCAAATTAATATTGTTAGATGGCACCGAGACTTTCCTTAATGAATGAATCTCTACTAACTGGTAGAAGGTGCAGAGGCATAGCATATGTTGAAAGAGCTCACAGGCAAACTATGAATCTGGGAACCAAAAACTGTCAAGGTCCACTGTTGCATCCATTCTGAATTATTTGATCAAGGAAAAATGACAACAGATTATAAGAGATCGGAAACAACTGACTTATCAAAGCTATTGTATGTTCTTTTACTGAGAGTTTTCAGTTGCAGTAGTGTCTAAAAGAAGAACTTTCTCTTACGTTAAAAAATACTGGTCTTATAACATATGCCATACTCTTCTAGGTAGCTTGCAACTCTGCACTGCATAAAATCAGGGGCAGTCAATCATGCTGAATTGCTGCAGTAACATTTGGGTGAAACAGAAAGCCATTTTCCTTGACTGGTCCTCCAAAGTGCTGTTACAAAAACAAAAGTTAAGCCATTTACTTGTATCCAAGGAGAAAGACCATCAAAATGGGCTGGGATTACTTGATCTTCATATTCTCTAAAACGATCCAGTTATTAAAAGTCCGGCATTCTCAGTACTGCCATGCTGTTAGCTCTAATAATAAGGGAGTAGAAAAGCAAGAGTAATGACATTAAATGTACATGCTTTTCATTCCTAGGCATTTCAAAGATTCAGGAAGTTGCTGATGAGATATCTGGAGGAATGGACTGTCAAGCACTAGTACTGAAATAGGCAATTATTCCTCAACAGTTACCCATTCAACCACAATACTTATGGTTACTTATTTCTGCTCCAACTTCAAAGGTGTTTCGTCTTAATTATTATTACCACAAAAACATCTGAACTAGCCTGTAAGCTACAATAATATATGCAATACTTTTTCATTGCTATGCCAATTTGTGACATAAAGCTCAAGTTAAGAGCATTTTCATCTCCTTGCTCATTTCGACAGGATCGCCGCCATTGCTACTCTTAGAAGTCTGAATGGAGAGATGAAAAGTCAGCAAGCAAAGGAGAGTAGTAGTGCTGAAACTGAATTCATCCTCAAGTCTTGGTGAGTACCTTCATGAGGTGGACGCTGTTTTCACAAAATCTCACCAAGGGGACACTGATATATAGACTGTATTTATATAGCATATATCATGGACAGAAGTAGGTCAAAAACTAAAAAAAGATAGCTGGGTACACAAGACCCAAGATAAAAAAAGTGCCCAATCCTGGTAGGCGCACTGGTGCCAGGACCGGAAAAGATGACAGTGTAAAATTCTAAAAATACTGAAACATACTACAATGGGGCCAGGCCCAGGGGGAGGATGGCCCCGCTGTTGTAGAAGGAAGTATCAGTTGACAAAAATCACAAAAAAATGATAGGTCAAAGAAGAGCCACAAAGATGGTAAAGAGGACTATTGAGGATAAGAAAGAAATTATGTATTGTTACTATTATGCAAGAAGCCCAGAATTTCCAGGCACAAGATAAACAAAATGATTAAGAGAGAAATTAGTGGAAAGAAAAATACTTCCCCAAGAAAAACTGTCAGAATCTTCAAATGAAAACTTGTGTTCATTAACACAACAGATTTGTGAAAAACAGTATATAGATCAAGAAACCTTGATCTCTTTGGAAAAAGAAGTATCTGAGGAAGTGTGAAAATATAAACAACAAAATCAAGAGATATTTGAAATGTATATAAAAGAAATATGGATATGGGAAAAAGAGAGATTTAATATGGATCAATATTTATGCAAAGGAGGAAGCCAAATTAATCAATGTAAAGAAGGCAGCCCCAAAGATATTCAAAGAGAAATACAGGCAAAGGCATCCAGATATGAAAATTTCATAACAAAAAAAAAATAATATCACAAAGATGGAATGTAAAAAAGAAGATTAGTAGAGTAGAAGTTAAAAAAATAGAAGTGGAAGTTACGGAGTGCCTCCGAAGTGAAGGATTTGGTGTAGAAGGTCTAACATAGGTTACATCACAGGAAGATCAGGAAACATCTGAAGAAGAAATATGGACATAGGAAAGAAAAGGAGATTTAATATGCTGTAATATTTGTGCAAAGGAAAAAGCAAAACTAACCAATATAAAAAGAGCAGCATCAAAGATATTTGAAGAGAAATACAGGCAAAGGAATCCAGACATGGAAAACTTTACAATACAAAAAATAAGAAGACAAAGAGGAAAAGTAGAAAAGTAGATTAGTAATGGAGAAGTTAAAGAAATAGAAACTGAGGTTATTGAGTACCTGCAAAGTGAAGGATTTAGTGTAGAAAATCTAATTCAGAAAGCACCACAACAGGATAGAGTAATGGATATCCAAATTAAGGGTAAACCAGTGGAAAAGGAAGCAATTGGTCAGGTGCTATATGTAATAATTTGGAGCCTTCCACAGGAAACCAGTATAGATGTTCACCTGAAGCTAGACAGCAAGGGAAGGAACAGGAAACTGTGGAAACTCTGATGCAGTCGATGTTGAGGAGTCACAGGTCAGTGAGTTCCCATATGATAGAGCAACGGATGGAACAGGATGAAACTGAAAAGAATGTGCCACAGGAAGATGCTATATAATCTTCTATAGAATGCCCGCAGGAATTGGAAAACCCTTAGTTTGGAAGAAAATAAGCTAAGAGAAGAGCTGGTTGATTTAATAGACATAGACAGATATATTAAGATCAATGAAAGAAACAGACTGCAGAAGGTTAATAAAACCCAAACAGTCCGAAGTCTGAAAAAAACAACACAGTAATTAGACTGCTCATAGAGATCCATGTGATATAACAGAAGTAACCAGGATATATTACTGTGTAAATAAAGTAATAACTGATAAAAATTCTAGCACAAGAACAAAGGTCAGTGAGGGAAAGGAAGGACAAAAATCGAATACTATCATGGAAGTATCAAATAGAGAAAACTATAACACAACTAAGACAAGAACTGCCACTATTAGAAGAGTATAGAAGAGGAAACAGATCAAGAAAAATAATCAGAAAGATAGACGTGATAAAAGCAATGCACAGTATTAGAACAGATCAGGATCTATCATGCACTATCGCAAATAACAAACTAAAAATTTCAGCACAGGCAGAAAAACTTAGAAGATATGAAGATAAATATAAAGGAAAAGTACAAAATAAGCATTTTATTGATGACTCAAAAAAAGTTTAATAGAGAATTGGGAAATAAGGTAAAAGGAACTGAAACACTGCCAAAGAAGAACAAATAGATACATTTTGGAGAAGTATCTATGAAGAACCTGTGGTTCAAAACAAAGATGCTAAATGGCTAGAAGAAGTTAAAGAAAGAATAAGAGGTTTAAATGTACAGGATATGAAATGGGATGAAGTAACAGCCAGAGAGACTGAAACAAAGTTAAGAAAAGCCTCTAAATGGAAAATCCCAGGCCCAGATGCAGTGCCTAAGTTTTGGCTGAAAGTATTAACATCTTTGCACGAAGATTTAGCCATGAGTAAGAACTAGTTATATGCGCACCCCGAACAGACACCAGTCTGGTTAACAACAGGAAAAACAATGCTCCTACTTAAGAGTGAACCTGCAAGCTATCCTAAAAATTATAGACCAATAACTTGCATTCGGATGACGTATAAACTATACACGGGAATTGATGCTGACAGAGTTTATAGTCATTTAAAAGAAAACGCAATTATGGCAGTAGAACAAAAGGGCAATAAAAGAAAGTCATATGGAACAAAGGATCGTTTTTTTGTTAAATGAAATCATAGTGGAGAACTGTAAAAAGGGAAAGAATCTAAGTATGTCATGGATTGACTACCAAAAAGCATTTGATAGTATCCCACATTCATGGATATAAGAGTGCTTAAAAATGTATAAGATACACGCTATACTAACTGACTTCATTATAGAGACCATGAAACAGTGGCAGACCACTTTGCAATTAAGCCACGATAAAGGACAAATTATTATCCCAGGCATAAAAATTCAAACAGGGATATTACAGGGTGACTCTTTTGTCACCGCTGCTGTTCTGCCTTGCCCTTAACCCATTAAGCTGTTTACTTAGCTTAGGCCATGGCTATAGTCTGGCTCCTAGAAAACAACAAAGTGTAAAAACTTCTCAGCTTCTCTCTGTCGATGATTTAAAACTATATAGCTCATAAGACGAGGAACTGAAAGCACAAATGCAAGTTGTCACAACTTTTTCAGATGATATAAGAATGTCATTTAGTCTTGATAAATGTGCAAAATCAACGTTTAAAACAGGAAAACTACAACACCAGGAAAACATTGGTTTGGGACAAGAATGTGATATAAAAGAATTTCAGCAAGGAGGAGTGTATAAATATTTGGGAAATGATGAAGGGTCAGCAATAAAACACAAACAAATGCAAATAAAACTTAGTAAAGAATACTTCAGAAGACTTAAATTAATCCTGAAAACAGCACTGACATCTAGGAGTAAAATCCAAGCTATAAACCAATTTGCTTTTCCTGTTCTAACTTACAGTTTTGGAGTAACTGACTAGCTCCAAAACATTAATGTTTTTACAAATAGAGGAATTCTGTGGATCGTCTTAATAAAACATTGGTGTGTGTGAAGAGAACAGAGTCGTAGCCTGTTTCATATTGCTGTACTGTTGTATTTGTAGCCCCAAAATGTGTTGGATAGATTAGACAGAAAAACAAGAAGGATACTTCATCCTCACCAAATGATTTATAAAAATCAGTGCATACCAAGATTACATATTCCCCCGTACGAAAGGAGGTATGGGCCTCCTTGAAATTGATTATATGTATAGATCTGCAATCGTGGGACTCCACACATATCTGCTGACCTCACAAGACTCAAACGTAGTGAAAGTTTTGAAACATGACGAAAATAAATCTAAGATGACTTCTCTGCTTAATCTAGTAGAAGCATATCGGAGTCAAGCAGGAATGGAAATCAAACCAGAAGTCGATACAAATCAGGCAGCAAATGAATGTGCCAAAAAAGAATATAAGGTCAAGGATCAGATGAGAAGGCAAGAAATGTGGAAACCGCATAAATATAGCTGCAAGTATAGAAAATTTCTGGAAGAACTTCATGTTGTTCAGGAACACAGGAATGGTTAAGGAGAGGCAAATTCAAACCAAGAGATGAAAGGTTAATATTGGCGGCCCAAAACAGTGGGCTGCGTACACGTTGGTTTACAAAGTCCATTGCACATGTGGGAGAAACAGACAAATGCAGGTTTTGTAAAACCAAATTGGAAACAGTTGCACACCTCGTTGCTGGCTGCGACATACTAATGGCAGAAGGACTGTATACTGAAAGGCATAATAATGTGGCAAGACTGTTGCACTGGAAATTGTGCAAACATTATGGTACTGACGTGGCTGGAAAAACACTGGAACATGAGCCACAAAGCATCATAGAAAATGAAGAAGTCTACATAACATGGGATCATCCATTACCAACAGTTCAAAAGATAGATGCTAGAAAACCAGATATAGTGATCCAGGAAAAGAAATCAAAAGTAACATTGATCATTGAAATCGCCACATCCAGTGACTACAGTATCCTGCATACAGACGACACAAAGTCATAAAATATCAGGATTTGCAGGTAGAAACGATAGCAATGTGGAAGAAAGATACCCAGAAAGTTCCAATAGTGGTAGGAGCAACAGATCTTATAAAGAAGAGTCTACAATCATATTTATACATGCTACCAATACATGTAACTTTGTACGGATTGCAGAAGGAGTCATTACTGGGCACACTGCGGGTGCTGTGAACAGCACTTTTGGCTGACATCAAAGATTGAAACAATACTAATTTCATGAACTTTAATCGTACTTTGACTTAGGAATGGGGTCCATTCCCATCATGGTATTAGAAACCAAAAAGACTTGGAGAAATTAAAAAAAAGAGGAACATTATTGGGCACATTGCGGGTGCTGCAAAGAGCACTTCTGGCTGACATAAAAGGCTGAAACAACACTAATTTCATGAACTTTAATTACACTTTGACTTAGGAATGGAGTCCATTCCTGTTATGGTATTAGAACCCCAAAAGACTTGGAGAAATTAAAAAAAGGGGAACTCACCATAAGCTAAAAGTGTGAATCAGCTAGTGTATCTTTCTTTGCAAATTACTGAATGCAAATTGTTTAATAATTAGCTTTACTCCACTGAGGAACAACAGCATTGCTGCAACATTAGTTATTCACACAATTTGCAGTTTTGCATGTTACCATTTGTTTACATTATTTCTCAATACAATGGCATTCTTTAATGTGTTTTCTACCAAATGTCAAACTTTATGGCACTGTAAATGTATGCACACACACACACGCACACATATATATATATATATATATATATATATATATGTATATATATACTTATTCTATGCCATTGCATATGGTACTCTTTTATATTTATTTACTTATCTGTTTATCTAATTTCTATATTTAGATGTCAATTGAGTGAGTGAACTGGTTCATGGAGTTTTTCCAGCCATGACTTGAACCAATGTTTCAATATATACAGAATAAAATCTTAAGTTAACAAACCATCAAAGTAAACACATGGCCAAAGTTTAAGAAGAAAATGTAGCAAATAAATATCAGTGTACACACATGGTAAAATGAAAATATCTGAATTTGTATGAACAATTTAAATGCATATTTTTTTCTCTTTAGCAAATACAGATTGAAAGAAGTAAATACCTTTTCCTTGATGAGTAATATACAGTGGAAACAATAACTGGGAAAAGATAAGTAAAATGTAATTATAGTAAGGTAACAGTAAAGCAGCATTTAATGATTTATCTAAAGAAACAAACCAAATGACCAACAATGGCAGAGACACACTAATTTTATTAAAAAAAAATCGGGTAAGTGCTTTCAACCAAGTTATGGTCTGAAGAAGCGTTTTTTAAGACCATGAAAGCGCTTACCCATTTTTTTAATAAAATTAGTGCATCTCTGCCATTGTTGGTTGTTTGGTTCAATTCTTTGGATTTGTTTCTTGTGGGCTGCATAAGATCTTTATTCTCAGCACAACTAGTTATTTTGTGGATTTAATTATTAACACCATCTCTGATCTTCAAATGAACTTCTGAATGAGTGGCATGCATTTTGTGACCATTAGCGCCAGCCATCTGAAAATTTTTGCTGCAAAATTTCCCACTCTCAAGCAATTTAACTCTAGGAATTAAATTCTGATAATAAAATTAACAAATACCTTTCCCAAGGTAGGTAGCTATTCTAATGATCACCTCAAAAATCTTACTTACTGAGCAATTATTTCATGTGGCAGCTCAATTTGTTGGCAAATCTACTACTCAAGACAATTAAATGTTACATGGCAGCACTGAAAGAGCACAGCTCAGTATTGCTGAAGCTATCAGTTGAGGAGGGAGATATTCAGATTTAGCCAGTCTCTATACGACCACATAGAACAGTGGTCACTACAAAGCCAAACTAAAACATGTAAAAAGGGTCCACAGCATCTGAACAGTTTTAGTATTATCTTAACAGTTTCTAGAAGAATCTAATTTCAGCTAGAAAAACGTCTGAACCTGCACTTAACAGTGGTATGTAGCTGCATCTAAGTTCAGAAATCTGCATGCTCCAGTTCTAGGGATAGAATCCTAGCCAATAGCATTATATAGAGGAAATGTGCACACACACAAATTAGCTTGCTAAAGGGAAGCCTGGAAGTATGAAACACAACTCAAAAGACATTAAGCCTGGAAGTATGAAACCTGATTCACATGGGACACAACTGACACAATTTCGTGAAACAGTGCCACAAAACTATACTCTTTGGGGCACACTGCAGGAAGGAATAGGGGAGAAGAGGCAGAGAGGAAATAAGATTCTAGCATTTGCTGACAAGAGGAGTATTTCAGATGGTATGGTTATAGCAGAAGGAGAAAAAGTAATCAAGAGTGATAAAGAATGGTCAACTTCTAGGTCCCAAAGGGTCACTAAATAGATTATACACAATTCTCTCAAAAGCCGTAGTCCTGATCCTAAGGCACATTTTCAGTGAAGTCTTGCCTTCACTTGGAATTTTGATATCTTTGAACAATGCCCATGTAGTAATGCTCCAAAAAAGGTGAAATGAATAAGGAAGTTGGTAGCAACTACCAATCAATCTCACACAAACTGGTAGATAGGAAAAGCCTTATAAAAGGCAGAAGCCTGGGGGTATGAAAAGTGAAGACAGCTACCATACTCCAAAACAAGGCAGGGCTTTTAACCTTCACAGCAATGATGAGGTAATGTGCATACCAAAATAATGCATAATGGGACTGCAATATAAAGTGGCCTAGATGAAGCAGCCTTTGCTAATGATTTCAGTAAGGCATCTGAAATTATAGCAGGGAATGTAAGACACATATATAGTAGTTGTGTTCTCACCACCATGAGATCTAATTTCCACTGACTTCTCTGGAACATCTGTGTGCCACATAACATGTAAATCACTTTTGCATGCTCATTAGCCTTACAACTATGCACACCCTATGTAACATATTTCTTTAAGTTAAAAAATATATCTACATGTCTGAGAAAAAGCATGCATTACACTAAATTGAACACTAACATTAACACTATATAAAGTGCGCCATGGGTGACTTGCATCAAAATCAAGTTTTTTGCACAGTGAAAACAAGGTTTTTTTAGTAATGCAACTTTTTATTCCTTAGACCCTTTTTAACTACAGAACAATCCATGTATCAGCCTAGTACCTTCAAATGTCTGCAATGGATGTCTGGTGTTTATATGGATATGGTCTTCAGTAGTGTCTCTCTCCACATCTCTTGACTATCACAGTTCTTTGAGTCCATATTTTCTTGCAACAGGACTGGTTGTGACACTTCTAGGTGCTTATCTTCCTCAAAGATCTTTTTTTTTTCCTTTTTCATATTTGCTTTGTATAACTGGTAACTCACAGGTGCTTCATTTTCCCAAGATGGTGACTCACAGGTGCTTCCTTTTCCCAAGAAGGGTGAGCCAGAAATGGCCACTCACACTCATCCTCCCCTGCAAGCTCCATCAGATGGCTGAGCTACTAAATGACCTCAGGTTGCCTAGGTCATAGTCAGGGCTTTACTACTTTTGTATTTTCAAATGTGATTCTTAAACTCTCTCAAACATTTGCTTTCTTCAGTTGATTGGGAGCCATTACTAGTGCATCTCTAAACAGCAACCTTGGACAAAATGTATTTATCCCTTTTGAATAAATAAAATTAAGATTTGATTTTCTTTCTTACTGGTAGCTTTTGCTTAGGCCAATCTTTCAACATAACATCTTCTAGTAGCTGCTTTTCTAAATTACTCTAAGAACACCTCTAAAATTCTTTTTACTTTGCCACTGCTAGCTGCGGTATTACCAAAGGGTTCCTAGTTCTTCTTCTAACAGTTGTTCATGCTTTTCCAGCTCTACTCTACACATTTACTATATGCAGTTCCTTGCCTGGTGTCTCTACATCATTTCTGATCATTCATCCGTAGATTAAGCAACACTGTCTGCAGTCTGAGATTAACTTACTACAAAATGCTTTCTAAAGATGTGTAGTCTATATCCACCTGAACATCTTTACCATATATATAGCCTGTATACTCTGTTTCCTACACTGCTGAGAGGCAATTTATTCCTGGCATCCTTCGATTCCTCTCTGATTAACTTTTTGATTATCCATAAAATGAACAACACCAGAACTGCCAGATCTAAGGATTTAAACTTTGCTTGTGACTTAAATAGGACATGTTGTTGGGACAGGCATAGATCTCTGAGAAACCCCATTCTCCAGAGTAGTCTCTTCCCTAACTGCATTGAAATGTAACAAGCAGCAATGGATGGGGAATCGGAAATTCACCCCTGGTATGACACCTATGTCTCTGATGTACAGAAGTAGGCATTAAATCATGCCCAACTAACATACACCCCTTAAAATAACCTATACTATTTACCCTTTCTGTTCTTTCAAATTACTTTTTAACAACACCTATGTCTTCCAGTCTCTTCAGTTCCTGTCCTACTTTACATCTGGCAGTTGCAGTTGCATAAGTTACTGGCACATTTTCAGGTCTCCTCTGTGTGGAATAGTTTCCTGGCAAATGTCTTAAGCCTGTAAAAAATAATCACAGTCATGCAGGATATCATTGCCTCTTGTTCTGTTCAGTATTCAAGATGTATTTCTGAAAGTGTGACTGATTTTGAACACATACAGTCATTGTTCTCAAACTGTAAATTCTTTTTTACCATTCACAGCTTCTCACAAGGCATGCAACCCAAAATATTAAGATAATTCACATTGTAAATGCAATTACTTGAAAAAGAAAACCAGTTTTTATATGTATATGTGTAATCATGTCAACAGATTTTGACCTAACTATGGCATCCAGCAGCCAGAATTGGGTAACAAAATGTATACTGCTCTCTCAGTATTTTGCAGCCCCAATGCTTAAAACTTTTTTTTTGACAAGACTTACACTCTGTTGCTGTGTCTAGTCTAAATTCTATAATCTGGCCTTTAATCTTGTGGTGGTTGTGCTGCGGTAGCGTTGTCGCCTCCAGTAAGACGTTGTCCTGTTCGATTCCCAGCTAGAGTGTCTTCTGTGTGGAGACATGCGTAAATGGGCGTACCTTCATTGAAGGTTGTGCGTCAGGGCCGGCAACTCGCCACGTAAAAATCTACTGCCAATCATCAGCGGACCGGATTTCCGCTGTGGCAACCCCTAACCGGGAAAAGCCGAAAGACACAACAACAACAACAACAACTTCTAGCAGTCAGCCTTGCATTCCCTGTTTCATTGCCTCAGATAATTTTTCACATTTTGTCATATCTGGTTCTTTTTTTTCTCCACAGTAACAATAACCATTTTATTTTCATATTTCTGTTCAGCAATATACACATTTGTTTTTTCTTCCACTCATTTTACAGAAATGTTTTTTATAGTAAAAATTCTGCAGGTTGAATTAAAACCAAGACAATTATACATGTCATTTTTATAGCCATACATCCTGCAAACCTAAATTAAAATGATGTGAGCGCCTTTACTTAAGATCTTCAGATGACTGTTTTTCACACACAATACTTTTGCAATACAATCAAGAAATGACTGGACCTGGACCATAGAAATCAACCAAGCGAGTTTAATGCCACAAAATCCAACAAACAAGGTTAAACAAACAAGGTTTAAGTGCTTTCATCAGAGTGTATCATAGACTTCCTCAGAAACATTTGAATTCAACCAAGTATAACATTTAAATACCCCACCTCAAGGTCACATGATACCCCTAATTGCTCAATTAATACAACAACTAATCCTTAAAGTTATATATATATATATATATATATATATATATATATATATATATATATATATACACACATACAAATACATCACTTAAAAGCAAAATATGCTGTACTAAAATTATTCATTGATACATAAATAATTTATTACATAAAATATGTTCATTGAATAACTTTCATTAAGTAAAAACACTTCCAGACATTCCCCTTAAGTATACAAAAACCTGTTGGAAAAATATAATGTGTAAAAAATAAAAATAATAATACATATGAACGTAACCTGAGCACACTCATAACTGAAGCATAGTCATTTAACCCAGGATATACACAAGAATTACGCCTGATTTGACATTTAAGTTCTTTAAGTTCAACCAGGTCATTCCATGGACCCCCCCTAATGTTCTGATGGATTATAGCAATACCCATAAACTTAAAAAATGGTCAGGCTTACCAGAAACATGCTTACCTAAAGCACTGTTAAGATTAGCCTTCCTAATATCCAACATGTGTTCATATATCCGCTCCCTGAACTTTCTTTTAGTTCTGCCTACATAAAAACAATTACATTGTTGACAGACAGACAAATAAACCAAAACCTGGGAATTACAATTAAAGTGAAAAGGTGTCCTAATCCAGACACCATTCACATAGACCTTGTCCAATTCAATAAGGTGTTTACAATAAGAACAAAATCCACATTTACGGGTACCCCTTCTTCTAGAAGAGACCAACGGATCATTATAAACAGGGGATTCCAAAATTCTTTAAAACTCTGGCTTTTCCTATAGACCATTTTTATACCACTAAGGTATATCTCCTTATATTCACTAAAACATGATAACATTTACCAATGTGTGTTTACAATCCATCGAATAGACACACATTCTGGATTGTACTTAGTAATAAAAGACAAAGAATAATATGGTTCACTCACAGTAGTGTTCCCTTCATTAGTGACCCTTGTAGAAAATTCGTCTCTAACCCCACTAAGCAAGGGTTTATACAAAACAACAGTCCTTTTCTGCTCAACCTCAGAAAATACATCCTTCAGCAAACTTTGGGGGTAACCCCTACTGTAAAACATGTTAGATAAGGTCCTAGCTTCCACTAAAAATGACTCATTTTCAGTGGTCATTCTCATAAGGTGAACAAATTGAGCCTTTACAATACCCCTTTTCTGGTACGACAGCTATCAAAATGTAGAAAGCTGTTAGAATACATGGGTTTTCTATATATATTGCCAACAAATCTTTTATTAGCAACATCCTTAGAAATCTAAATAAGAAATGCTCATTTTGTTGTATACACAGGTAAATTTTAGAAAACTAGTAGTTTGGTTCAAATAATTAAGAAATGATTGTAACTACATCTCAGTGTCCTTCCAAAAAATAATAATATAATCTAAAAAAGTATGTAGAGTGCCCAAGGGGGGCTGACACCAAACGCTCTAACACATATTTCCTTTCCCATTGAAGCATGATTATACTGGCGAATATGGGGGCACAAGCTGCCCCCATAGCAACACCTTTCCTTTGTAGGAAGTAGTGCCCATCAATACAAACAAAATTGCTTTTCAGAACCAATTCCATAAACATAGTTAAAACATCGATGTCATTATTGGAAAATACCCCTAGTTCAGTTAAAAAATCATGGAACCATTCAAGTCCTGCATCATGGGGTATTACATTAAACAAATTAACAACATCCACAGTACAAAATATATATTCAGAATCATAATCTAATTGCAACACTTTACCTAAAAAGTCCATTGAGTCTTTACAAATGTGTAAAAACCTATCCAATACATTTTTAAGTTTTAAATCAATATACTTGGCCAAAGGGTGGGTTTTAGATCTAGAAGCGTAAACAATTGGCCTCAATGTTGGGTAAGCCAGGTCTTTATGAATCTTTGGTAATCCAAAGACAGAGGGAATAACAGGAAATTTCATCTCCAAAAAAGACCACATACCCACATCAATCTCATCCTGGTCTAACATATCGGGTAATATCCAATCAATTCTAGCATAGACTATGTTGACTCTGTTTAGTGAAGTCTCCTCATAAAAATCGTCATCACACAAAAACAAAAACATCCTGTTCAAATAGTCATCCAAACCCATAATAACAACCCCCCACCCTTGTCGGGTTTCATAATCCGCACCATTTTGTTTGTACACAGTTGCCTTAATAAATTGGTTTCACATTAAAAAGATTTTCACCGAAAGGAAACCTATTACCATACATCAAAGATCTAAAATCAAAATCACACAACTTTTCAAACAAAAGTAAAGGGAGAGGGAGTGGCAGGTTAAAGCTACTACTTCTTTTAAACCCTTCAATAGTTGTAGACACAGCTTTATCATTAAATAATACTTTAAGATTTATTTTGCACAAAAATAGTTTCAAATCAATAACCGATTTGTCAATTTTACAATGATGTGTTGGGATAAAATTAAACCCTTTACACAATAAGTCAGCCATTTCCATACCAAACTCATGTTCAGAATAATTAAAAATGAAAAAGTCACCTTTTATATTTTCCACAATCTTGACCACCCCAATTTAATGTTATACTTGGTTGAATTCAAATGTTTCTGAGGAAGTCTATGATATACTCTGACGAAAGTTCTTAAACCTTGTTTGTTTAACCATGTTTATTGGATTTTGTGGCATTAAACTTGCTTGGTTGATTTCTGTGGTCTGGGTCCACTCATTTCTTGATTGTGGTTCTTAGTTTGTGGAAGATGTCTACTCACTTTTGCAATACATCCTGCCCTTCTCATTTTTGCCTTATTGTTTTTATGATATTCATTCTTTTTTTGGTTAATTCCTCCGTGTGCTGTTAATTCGTTTGTGCACAAGCAATTTCATGTGCTCCGTGTTTCGTTTATAGATATATATATATATATATATATATATATATACACACACACATATATATATATATATACATATACATATATATATATATATATATATATATATATACATATATATATATATATATATATATATACATATATATATATATATATATACATATAGATATATATATATATATATATATATATATACATATAGATATATATATATATATATATATATATATAGATATACATATATGCATATATACACACACACACACACACATATATATATATATATATATATATATATATATATATATATATATATATATATATATATATATATATATAAATATAACCAAAAATTATTCTATCTCTCTCTAAATCAAGCATCTCTGCAATGAATAGCCCTTTCTCTAGTTTTCAGTCCAGTAACATATGCATCTAATGTGTCTTTAGGACACTGATCTCTAGTAAATAATAAATGTTTAATAAATTCTTTCTGGGCTGACAATTATAATTTCTGATTTTTTCTATAAATACTGCAATATTGTCTTTCTTTTCACCAGGTAGCGTTAAATGTTAAATAACCTTAGTGCTTCTTCACTAACAATGTGCAGGATTTCAGTATATTGAAGCTTTTTAAACTTCCTCACTAATCCATTTTTACTTTAAATAAGTCGGGATTTCTGTATTCAAATCTGTCATTTTTTTTCTATAAAATTGCTTTACAAACACAGAAACTCATGAAAAAATATATATTTCTTCTGTTCTGCATATATATTTATTCATTCATTTCCAGCAGATATTTCCCCACTTTGGCCGTGTCATGCAACAGGCTTAATGAATAACAGAGACAAAATATTTGGTCTATTTTACATGGTCTATATTTCAAATGGCTACTCTAAAACTTTTGTATGACATATGACAAGTAAGTCACCATAGCCAGTTCATTAGCCTTAAAGTTCCACATGCACAAATATTTTTGTCTCCATTTAATGGCTGTTTACATTACATTAATTGGTGACTTGTATCTGCAACTCAGACTTCAGGCCATGGACCAAACCTCCTGGCTTCCTTCCTTCAGAGCAACAAATGGCTCATATCTTGATAGCTAATCCTTTCTTACTGCCGAGGAAGTTTAAGACATGGGTATTCTGTTTTTAATAGTGGTTGAGTTCCTAGTTACAAACACTGAGACTGTGGAGAACATACACAAAGTCGCAGGCTGGGACTCAAGTTCCAAGATGTTAGCGTATGCCAATAATATGTAAGCTATAACTCAAAATACTGCTAAAATTATGTCTGTCACCACTGCAATCCTGAAAAAATTACCCAGGTTTCCAGATGACAAAAGTTAGCTCTCTTCAGTGAGAAAAATCTTGGAATGGATGCTGGGTCTTTATATGCACACAAAAATAATGCTTCTTGGTAAATGGTTTAAAACAATAAAGAATAAAAGAACTACTAGTAAACTATACTCTGGTACTTGGATGGCGGCGGGGTGTATCATACTTGCCATTGCATCAAAAGTGAGTACTACTGACATGTTACTGATGTAAAAAATATTTATTATTTTCTCATCTCACAATTCACTACTAGAGGCTTTCATAAATTGCCTGAAATCAAAAATATATTCTCCTGGAGGAACAAATTATTCACCCTCTTGTCATTCTGGTATTGGCCTGCCTATCCTCATGTGGATATATACTTCAGCTATTTATATAGCCATGGCCTGTGAGCACTTCCCACTAATCAACAGTCCCCCTTGAGGGTTAAGATGGAAGACCGAGTATGATGCCCTTCTAATCCCAAAACTCTTTGATGAATAAGTTATTTTTGCCTATATGTACATCACCTAAAGTATTATCCATGTTGAAGGCATGAAGGCCTTTTTACAAGATTTATAGGATTCCTACTAGGGATTAGCATCTCTTGAGATGAGGACTCCTCTATGGTACAACTTTCGTACTATGGTGGGCTGAGAAGCACTGCACTGGAAGGGGTGGAAAGACAAGGGAACACATAAGAGAGGAGGTGCATAGTAGAGAATGATGGAGTCTGTCAGCACTTACTATCTTGAACACAGAGTAGCACATATGTATTCCACTAACTGCCACAAGGACAAAAGAGGTACAGACTCCTTTTTCAATGGTTATAACTCATGCTGTAAGGACATGGTTGGGGGACATTAAGGAAGAGTAGGGACTAAGACTATGGGTAGTACAGGAAACTCAGAATAATCCTATAGCAGCAATGAAAATTATGAAGATCTTGACCTGTTGGTGTTCCATGTAGAAAATGGAGTCTCCTGGTCAATGCTGAGTGTTAAAGATTTGCAGAAAGGGTATGGGTCTCAAACATTTACTTAAGGAACACCTGATGATCTGTCATGCTGGTGAGAAGTACTGTTTACATGTACCAGTATTCTAGACTATTTTGTGTCCACAGTATGGGAAATAATTCTCTTTCTAAGTTAAAAGTTCCTGGATGATATTAGGTAACGAGTCATACCTGAAGCATGATAAGTTCTATTAGTTGCCAGGAGGTCCCTGAATACACCATACCTTGAAATGTGGCTAGTGAAGATGAAGACCTAAATGAATCTGAAATCATTGCCCTTTTGGGAACAGTGTAATAAATTCACCCTAGAAGCAAACTGAAGTGCTGGCTGTGTTGATCATAAGTGGTCATAAGTGTGACAGTCCACCATGTGCAATTGTATAGGTTGGTTAAAACATAAAGAAGTCATGGAGGGGAAACGTCTTACTTCCCTGACATTCTGCAATCTCAAAACTGATTACAAGTAAAGCAAATGTAGAAGCTGATGCCACCACACAATGGAAAATAGGTGGAATCTGAATGCAGTGATCACAATAAGGGTATCTTAGACCCAAGTGCTACTGTTAAGTTTAAAATGTACTGTCACATAAGGGGGCATTTTAAAATGCAATTATGTTAACAATATAGTGACAAAGATATACAGACTTCCATTAACTTGCAATGGAGTAGTACTAGCTACATGGGTATGTAGAAAAAAATAGTTCACAGCATTATGTGAAACTGTGTGGAAAGCAGTGATATACATGGAAGGAGCAATTCAGAGACAGACCGTGCATACCCTCAGTACAGACATTATATAAATGACCTCAGAATGGCATGCAAATGAATGGCAACATGCAAATAAAAGACATCATATATAAAATGTTAAGCTTAAAGATTGCAAAGTGATTAAAAAAATGTATAAAATGACTGCAAGGGAGTCATGGCAATCATTTATTCTTAACATCAGGATTAAATGGTGTACATGAGCTTCACCTGAATTATTTTTTTATTTATTTTTATTTTATTTTACATTTGTTAACCGGGAGGGTCCGACTGGACACAGGTCCATTTTCAGCGGAGGCCCGGGGAGAAAAGCTCCATGTTACACTCTTAGCAATTATGCAGTTCTAAGGAAGTTTTAGGAACAAATTTAGGTGTTACATTATTTAGAGTAGTACAAAAATGAAAATTCCACAGTATATAATGCATTTGTTAGAAGTAATAAGAAGTAGAAAATTAACAAGAATTTTTTTTATATATTCTCATTCACAATAAATTAGCATTTATAGAAACATAGATACATATATACATACATACACACACACATATATATATATATATGTATATATATATATATATATATATATATACACACACACACATATACATATGTTGATGACCACATATCAAGAATGTAGATATTGAAGTAAGACCAAGATGAGAATATGAAGTTCTCTGATAAGGTTTATACCTTTCTCAGATACAGATTATAGCCTATATCAGGTACAGATTTTAGTATTGTAGTGAACAGGTGATAGTATGTTTTATCCTATTGTAATGATGCTGAATTTGGATGAAAAGCAAGGATATTAGTAGGGCTATGTAAGGAAAATGTCAGAGAGAAGCAGAATCTTTGCAACTGTGTAAAGTTATTGTTTACCCTGGGGAGTAGCAAGAGCAGAGCCAACTGTTTGAATAATGGGATTTCAAGAGGTGTTTGAATTGGGTACTCGAAGAAGTGGTAGTTATGTGGCTTGGAAGTGAGTTCCAATTTTGGGCTATTGTGCAGGCAAAGAAAGATTTTCCTGCTTCATTTTTATGTCCGATTACATGAATGAGGTTTTGGCTGCTGGATCTTAGGGTTCTAGAGGAGTTGTGGGGCTGAATTAGTAGCTGGAGTGCCGGTGTTTTCTCAGGGTAGTAATAAAGTTTATGTGCTACTGTGTCTTGTTGAAGACGTAGTAGCTGAGGAAGCTCCAGCCACTTGAGTTGCATTAGTGAATGACAATGATGGGACCTATTTGTGGAGTCTGTAGCAAACTTGGCAATCTTGTTGTAACACGATTCCATTTTGCGAAGTTCAATAAGGTGAAGATTAGTTAGGATAGGGGAGGCATAAAGAAGGATAGAAAGGAGGTGGGTTCTAGCAATAGTAGCTTTTGTCTGTTTAGTCATGAACTTTTTATTTCTATAGAGGAGTCCTAATTTTCTGTTCACTTTTTTGATGGTTTGCGCTATGTGGATATCAAATTTCAGGTGATTATCAATCTCTACTCCTAGTAGTTTTGTGTTCTTGGTTGGCGTGATTTCAATATTATCTTTTGAGTTTATGATGAGGCTATGGTTTGGGTTAGATGATCTGCCAGGGTAAATAGGATTAGTTTTGTTTTCTTGGGATTTAGAAGTAGTTGTATGTTAGAAAACCAGGTTTCGGCTAGAGTAAAGTTCTTTTGGGTAAGGATATGTAGTTCCATTATGCTGGGGGCAGCACATATTACGGTGGTGTCATCAGCATATTGTACTACTGAGGCAGTGGGCAGGGAAGAGGAAATGTCATTAGTGAAAAGAGAGAACAACAGTGGGCCAAGGATTGATCCTTGGGGAACTCCTATGGATACTGGTAAGAGGGGGGACAGCTTTTCTTGCCAGAGGACTGCTTGCTGGCGTTCTGATAGGTAACTGTTGAACCATAGTATAGTGGAGGAGCATATGTTTAGTCTAGATAGAGCTTTGAGGAGCATACTGTGATTAACCATGTCAAAGGCTTTTGATAAGTCCAGGAAAATGGATGATACAAAAAGACCCTTGTTTCTGTAGTGGTTGACTGTATTGGTGTAAGATAGAAGAGCGGCGGTTGTACTATGGGAGGGTCTAAAGCCATGTTGGGAATTGGATAGTAATTTGTTTTGTTGGAGATGCTGCATAAGTTGCAAGTGAACAACTCTTTCTAAAATTTTTGATAAGGGTCATAGTATGGCTATAGGGCGATAGTTGGAAAGGCTCTAAGGCTCCTTTGTGCAGAGGAACAATGTGGGAGGTTTTCCAGAGGGTAGGTACTTTGTGTTCAGAAATTGACCTATTTATGAGAATTGACACTAGGTAAGATATGGCCTCTGCTGATATTTGAAGGAAATCTGCAGGATCAGCTTCTTAAGGAGGTTTGAAATCATTTTAGTGGACACTGGATGAAGGGAAGAGGCGTGTTTTTTTGTATTACTGTCGGTTGTAGTGGATGATTGTGTTGGAGTGCCATTATTTTTTTGGGTATTAGCTAGGTTTTGTACTGTTTCTGTGAAGAATTTATTAAATTGTGTTGGGATATTGTCCTAGCTATTTGATAACACAGGGGTAGGGGTGGATGCTTTCCAAGGGTGTAGTAAGGTGTTTATGGAGGCCCAGAATTTTTGGGGGTAATGGGTATATTTTTCTTGTAGTTTTTTTATAATAGTTGGACTTGTCGAGTTTAATTAGCCTTTTTGCTTTATTAAGTAGTTCTATGTACTTTTGCCTTATTGTAGTATTTTTATCTTTATGAGATGCAATCCAGATTTTGTCCCTTTCTTTCATTGTACTTTTTGTCTCTTTGGTTAGCCATGGGGCATAGTATGTTTTTGGTCTAATAGTTCTAGAGGGTGCGTGATAGTCTAGGATTTGTAGGAAGGTTGAGTTAAAATACTGTACTGCTTCACTGAGAGGTGGGTACTTGAGGGGGAACCAATTGCAACAACTTAGTGCCTTATTAAAGTCATTGGTTATGAAGTTTCGTTTAATACGTATTACTCTATGAATAGGTAGGTTGGGGAGATGGTGGGATCTGTTCCTGATTAGGTAGGTGGGTTGATGGTCACTTAGACTATCAGGAAAACAGCCTGCTTGTTGTACAAGAGTGGGGTGGGATACCAGAATCCAATCCAAAATGGATTGATGTTTAGTTGTTTTGTCAATTCTGGTGGGGGTAGTAATTATTTGGGTGAACCCATGGAGGTTGATGTGATCTGAGAGATGATGTTTGGAGCAGTTGATCCAGTCAATGTTAAAGTCACCTAGTAGTGTGGTTTCGTAGGGGAGGGAGTGTGAGATCCAATTTAACAGGTTTTCATTATAGGAATGTTATTACCTGGTGGGAGGTAGGCACCTGCAATGAATATATGTTTGTTTGTGTTTAGTTTAAGTTTAGCAAGGATAAGTTCTATCTTGTTGAATTCTTCGTTATTATGTTCAACTAGTTCTAGGGTGAGGTGATTTTTAAATAGAATTGCAACCCCTCCACCCTTTTTTCCTATTCTGTCTCTACGTATGATATCATAACCTGGGGCTATGATCTCATTATTGTGGTGATCAGGTTTGAGCCATGTTTCAGTTAATACCACAATGTCAGGTTTATACAAGGCTAATAACGCATGCAGGTCATGAATTTTGTTCAGTACGCTTCTAACATTTAGATTTAGAAAGAGGAGAGATGATTTGGGTTTGTAGAAGTGGGGATTTGGTAACTGTATTTCGGCTTTTTCTGCTGGGATGGGACCAGGGCTTGGGTGTATGTCTCCACAGCAGGAGAGGTTTTGCAGTAGGTTTAGGTAGAGTTTGGCTAATTTATCAAGAATTTTAGATAGTGTGTGTGAGGTGTGAGGGTTAGATTTGAATGATAACTTATTGTAAAAGAGGGACGGGGTTTGAAAGGAGGTAGTGTTGTGGTTTGGTATGGGAAAGTTTTTTTAGTAGTGTGTGGTTAGCTGTGGGTTCTGTTTGCCATGGGGGTGGAAAAGTGATATGTAGTTGGGTGTGGTAGGAGGAGAGTATAGAGAGTAGATGTAGGATGGAGATAGTTGATGGGTAGAGTAGCATTTGTAGGTGAAGGGTTTTTTTCAACCTGTACATGTTATTAGATTTGGTGAGGATAATTTCTGTTTAGGGCGTGTACTAGTGTGTGTGTACTAGGTGATATGCTTGGGTGCATTAATAAGGGTGTGGTGGTTATAGTTTATGTTATAGTCGAGTGGTGGGATGTAACTGGATAATTGTGAAGGTGTGAATTGCTGGTGGGTGTGGTGTTTAGCTATAAGTTTGAGTGATCCAGGGGTGGGTGGGAATGGGGGTAGGGTAGGGGAGCGAAGTGAGCCCGAGCGGTAGCGAGGACGAACGGAGCGGGTTAGCACCGTCGTGGAAGAGGCAGGGTGATAGAAAGAAACAATCAGTGAAAAGGTTTGCAGGAGGACAGAGCTAGGTTTATCTAGGAATAAGTCTATATATTCTTTCTTTTATGCACAAGGCTATAGAGGAGGGTTTAGCATACGCGAAGCAGGACACAAGCCTAGGGAGGGGGGAAAATTATCACTAAGCTGTGAGTGAGGCTAGGGAGCTGAGTGGGGGGAGAGAGGAGGAAGAGGGGATTACTGGGTTAGGGTTAGGTGAGAGAGAGTCTGTGTGGTTGGATAAGACAGTATGGGGAGAAAATACAGACAGTAGTATGAGGTAGTGAGAGACTGTGTGGATGAAGAAGATAGTGTGTGGAGAGGGAGCAGAGAGTAATAAGAGGTAAGGGCAATACCAGTAGTAGCTTTAGTGGAGAGATAGGGAGCTGACAGAGAACATGGCTGGTCAAGTGGGTAGGGGGTAGAAGGACAAGTAACGAACCTAGATGAGAGGTGGGATACGCAGAGATGTGTTGTAGCTGACCAGGTACCTAACAATATCAAAACATACTAGTAGGCTAGGAGGATTGGATAAATGTTATGTATATAATACATACTTTGCTTTGATTTAATAGCACAGTTGCTGGAGAGGATACCACAGAAGTCAGGACTCAAGGGGAGTGGGTATTCTTCTTTTAGTTGGCTTGGGTGTGTGAAACCTTAATATTGAATACCAAGGACCTGTAAAATAAGATGGAAAAGAGTAAGATGGTGAGTGACTTAAGTCTATTTCTGAGGAAACAAGGCAGTAGTGAGGATGGATTGGAAATATATGGATAGTAAGTAAGAGAGATATTTACATGCGATAAGACAGTAGTAAGGACAGTTAGAGGGTTCTTGAGGGGAAAAATGTAGTAAGAAAGAGGGTAGGTAGGAGAGTAATGATGATAGTAAGGTTTTTATATTTGAAGGAGAGAGGTCTAAGGATAGTAGACAAAGGAGACTAAGTAATGGAGACTTAAAAGTAGGTGAGGAGATAAGCAGTTAAAATAGTATATCTTACGGTGTTTTTGCAACAATTAGCTTATTACAATTGCTGGATATAAGTAGACTTGTTACAGTAAAAATAGCACTAATTACAACAGTTGCTGCAGGCTCATACGTTTCTGCACACTAGACAGTAATAACGCTAATAAAGCTACTAACAGTGATAGCAGGCTCATAATTTTAGGCTCACTAGACAATGGTAAAGCAACTAGTTAAAGTAGGATGCCAGAGTAATTTACATCAATACTGACAGACTCATTTCAGCTTGGATAAACACACTTTGTGATATACAATATAGTAGGAATGCAGTTGATTCAGCATATGAAATATACATGGCATTAATCCATTACATTAGTATAGTCTTTCCTATCACATTTAAACAGATCATAAAATCATGAATTAGGATGCTAGACGTAGCATAACTTTTAAATGAACAACTTGGTACTGGCTATCTTTGAACCCAGGGTCCATGATGCTATGTGTCATCATCGACTATATTACAGACATGCCCACCAAAAGCTAACATACCATCTCTTCTATAAGCAAGACACTGTTGACCACTTTTGAGTGAAGACAGACACCATACAGAAGTTACTAAACATGTGCTGCCCACACATATACATGGGATCAAAAGGGATACAGGAAATGCCTACCCCAGTGAGTATGAAGGTTGCATAGCATTAACTATCATTGATGTGGGGACTTTTCAGCATCTGTCAGAGGACATGCTAGGAGTTTTGCAGACCTCAGACACAGTAATCCAACACTAGTTCCTTGATGTGAGGCTGGAATGTGTGGTTCAACATATATGGTTCTTTGGATGGCAGTGGAGAGAAATATCATCATACAGGAACTCCCTTGACATAATCAATCTCCTTGACGTTCTGTGGCCACTAACTACACCCACATTGTCATCAAGGTCCCATCTGTTCCACAAGGCATCTGGTACAAGAACTGTAAAGGCTTCCACTCCATCTACTCCTACTTGATCTGCAAAACACAGGACACAATGTGTTTGTGCACCATGCAGTCAATTCCAATGATTCCCATCTCTGGCACTCATGCAAAGTGACAGCATTTCATGCAGTGTGACTTTTCATGGGGTCATTTACTTGGTAATTGGACACAGTGACTGTCACAGATGCCTGCATATGGTCCTCCCAAGGATGTAGGCAGCAGGCCACATACAACGGTTGTCACTGCTATGTGTTGCAGGTGAAACAGGGTGTGCATTGGTATAGTGGTTGGTGACCTCTAACAACAGCCCCCAAACCATGGAAGAGATGGCATACAACACCACACTATCTCTCACATGGAATACTGTCAAATGTGTGGACTGACTTACAAAGCATGAAGGGATGCTTCCGCTGTATGAATACATCTGGTGGAGCACTACAATATGCACTGAAGGACTGTAGTAAGATATATGTGGTCTGTGTCAGGTTAGACAATATGGTAGCGTACAAGCAGATATAATCTGAAAACATCAAAGTACTGGTCAACAGGACTGTTGCAGCAGAAGAGGAGGAATATGACTAAGAGTTGTAAGAGGAAGCAGCTGCAGCATTACCCTATGCAAAGGGCAGGTAGGTGTAATATGCGGTGGCACTGGTGAAGAGGCAGCATCTAGTCCATAACTGTGGGCCATGATGAGGACAAATCAGAATACAATTGATGCATTCATTAATATACCAAGGCCATGCACTGCAATGCACTGACCAGCCACACAGTGCATCAAACATTACTTTACACATATAAGCCAAAGGGATGGGCAAGCAAAGTCATCATCATCATTTGCACAGGTGGAGATGGAGCACAACGACAGGTAACAACAGTACTACCGTTCTTCTAAAGATTAAGGGTGGTGGTTACCAAAGCCACTCATGTGGACAGCAGGTTGAGAAGATTCAGGGATTACATCATTCATTGCCAGGGTGGAGCTTCTATGTCAGTTGAACAGATGTACCACATGGCCAGTAGTATCAAAGTAGGATGATTACTGACCCTGGAAGCAATGTGAGTATTACTGGAGATGAAATACCACCATGGCATCTGTACAGTAACCACAGTGTGGCCCTTTACAGGTGATCCCAGATATAAATGGCATGCATAACACCAAGGATGCCCATGATTACTTACTGCACTTAGTACAGCAACTTGGGATTGCAATGATGTGGAATTCAAGACCCAATGCTGCTGAACGGTGAGGCATCTCTGAAAATAGCCAAAAGAACTACAGTCACGAACATGAGTACACACACCCACACATATCTAGGGATGCAGGTGGCCATGGCAGGGCTGACACTGATACAGTCTCTAGTACAATGACTGCCCAGCAACACCCCTGCACAGTCACAGTGTTCATGTGCCATATCCTCAGGGATGTATCAATGTATATTAATTAGGCAACAACTGCCCTTGTAAGTCATGTTATTTCCAGGTCTCCATATTCCATGTCACATTGCAGGTGATGCATATTATCCCATACTTTCTTCAATGGTTGCATGTCCTCTCTCTGACCCTATAACATGCTTACAATCTCTGTCATGGTGTATGTAGAGGCCGTCTCTGTCTAGATCACTGACTTGCTCATCCAAAAATTGATGCCAGGAGTAATACTGAGGTCAGGAATTGACATGGAGTAATAGTGATAAGGAAAGCCTACAGCCCCCATTTGCCACAGTGGGTACATGTACCACTGTAGCACAGCAACCTATGGTTGCCATCTGTACCCATGAATCTTGTGTGGTTTTCATGGAACTACTATGGACAATAGGGCTAATAGCTCTAAACACATGTGATGTTGGAAGCTCAAGCTGCTCCACCACTGTCATCTCATTTGTGGGAAATGTGTGTGTGCTCCCTAATGTTAGAACTGATGACAGTGCCATTATATCATTGGACTACGTCATGTGCTTGGTGCCATCATTGTCAGCCAGAGGTGACCTGCTGAAATTAGTCTTTGCTGACCTGTTGTAATGGACCCACACCACTGGAACCAGTAAAAACATAAAAATAATATATGTGAACTAGAGGTACAAAATATGTACCCCTTCCTCAATATGTGACACACATACTAGCAAATGCCAATTACCTACATGACAAACCAGTACATACATATCTTGTGGTGTAGGCTTACAGAGTTTTAGCCCCAATGTACCTGAGCAAATAATCACATCACATACAGCATTAATTTTACAATGGTAATGGAATGTTAGGACTAACCTGGGGTATAACTTACAGACACATGGGCAGCTGTCATTAGTCCAGCTCCCACATCCAAGCCAGCATCAGGTATGAGGGCTCTCTCACCTGCCCCAGAATTGGTTACCAACAACTCTTCCACCTCTATTAGGTACGTATGATTGATGGCCCAACTCCTGTGGTGACATTGTCCCTGGTGATTTTCTTTGCCTTGATCTTGGCATACAACATACTATTGGTGTTCTGTGAGGTACCTATACCAATTTCCTATTATGGCTACCCACAGAAATGATGTTCTGTACTACAGTCTGCCATGCCTGTTCCCAGAAAGCTTTGTTTGGAAACAGGCACTGAAATTAGCTTTTTTTGGAAGGATATAGACAGCCATAAATGTGTTACATCTGTTTATAGGAAAGCCACTTTCAAAAACAATTATTTACATTTTAGTAGTTTTTATACGAAATGTATGAAACTGAATATTTACAGGGGTCAGTTAATTAGGGCTAGTCGCATCATACAGGATGACAAATTTTTGGAAGAGGTCAAGTTTATCCAATGGTTATTTTTGGAACATGGATATCCTAGGGATGAATTATGTAAGTTTACTGCAGAGATTATTAGTGAGAGGTGGAATCATTTTTCACTAATTTTAAAAGAAGGGTTACAACAAAGCATAAAGAAATCAGAGGTCTTTAGTCCCAAAGATAAAAAAAAAAATTAGCTTTTCTGGTCCCAATAACAGTTGATAGTAAAGAGATAGCAAATATTATTCATAACAATTGGAAAATTATATTAGGGAACTGACAGTTAAGCAAGATTACTGGGAAGACGCCAAACTTTACTTACAAAAAACTTTTAATTTTAAGAAATTGTTAGAGACAGATTTGATTAATAGCAATAGGAACTTTTGTCAATCTAAAGGCACTTTTCAGTGTTTAAACTGCAAACAATGTAGATGTGTAAGTAACAGCAGCACAATGATTGTGTCCCATCTTAAACTGACTATCACAGTTAATGAGAGATTTGATTTCCACTGCTATGGAATAGTGCATATAGTGAAATGCAGTTCATGCCCATGTTTTTATGTTGGGAAAAGTGTGAGAGAACTGAGGTACAGAACAAGGGAACATGAGCAAGCAATTAATAAAAAAGGATTTAAACAATGCTCTAGCATGACATAATATTGCTTGCTGCAACTTTATAAGTTCCACTTTTCTGTATTAGAAAAAATTAAATAGATTTAAGACTTAGTTTTACAAATGGTTTCAACAATATTTTAGAGGCCAGGGAACCTAAATGGCAGATCTGTTTAAAAGAGGGTAAGTTCCCTGGTCTGAATGAGGTTTTAAAAATAAAATGTTTACGTAGATAAAAGATGTAAATGATGGTTATTCATTAAATACCCTTTGGGGGTAAGTTTTACACTTTATATTTTATATTTTCATACTTTATACTGAAAATGTTCTTACTTTCTACTTTATGTTTTGATTGTGTCTTTAAATATTTTTATGAATGAAATCTGAAGGCTGTAACTAAGGGGTTACGTCATTTGGTGGTGGACTCCTTGGGGATGTGGCATCACATGATTTGATTTACAAATTCAGTTGCTATTGGAAGTTTCAAACTGGTGTTTAATTTGATGGGTTTTTAAACTGTTGGTGAAGGAAACTGACTTTATTCTGAAGAAGTTCCAATTTTGAAACAAACGAGATGAAAGCGCTAATGATGGTGTCACTTTCCTTGGTCTGATGAATATTTTCACCTCCTGAGTCTCCATAGCATAGAAGCCATTTCCACAAAGGAATTTGTTTATTAATGTCCTACTGTAATCATTCTGTATATGATTTGGCACTATGCATTCTACGACCTGTAGCTTTAACTGCTTTCTGTTTTCAGGGATATGTACTACTGTTTACTGTCTCAGCAAAAGAAATATGAGTTGAATAGACCAGCGTTTCTAAGGAGACATTACAAGCTCTCCAGACAGAGCTGTGTGTACTTTGCAGATGTCTGTAATATCAGATTTGAACAAACTGTCAGAGACATACATATTAATCTGTTTTTCCCTACATTTTTTTCTCTATTTCTTCAGGGTCAGCTGTGGTGCAGACAGAGGTGAGACAGTGACCATCTAAGCATGCACCAGCTACCGTGCTTGGGGTTGGGTCACCAGCAGTCTCCACACCTGCCTCTCTACATGGTGACAAAAGTCACCCTGTGGAAGATTACATGGAGGGTTCCCTGATGGTCTCATTGGTCACCCCTAGGTATGCTGTAAGCTCTTCCTCTGAGAGAGGACTAAAGGGATTCCCTTGAGTCAACTGGTGTCAGCTGAGGATGCTGGTAATGACTGAGATAGACTAGAGTATCTTTTTGCATGGCTAATATTTGCAAAGTCAGTCATCCTTGACTATTGGGCCACCACAGCAAGACTACACCAATGATATCTTTCATGAAGATGACTCCACTCTCCTCTAGGATGGTCAAACAAGCTCTTCACGTCCCTCCCTATCCCACACCATGGCATTATCCTTGTTTATGTGTCACTTTCCTTACCATGATTGTAGTCCAATCCTCCCTATCACCAACTGTCTATCATCTGTCAGTCTACATCTCTCCACTGGTGTCCTGCCTCCATGTCTATACTTCCCTGTCAGTCAATGTATCCCCTTTATGTTTGTCTGCCATTACGTCTTTCCCTACACTCTTTCTCCTTGCTGTCTTTTTTGAAAAAAGAAAAACGGGCACCTGTCCCTCAAAAATATGCCCCCCCACAAACCTACATTCCCTTCATATTACCACTGTGTTCTTTCTTCTGCTTGCTCTTCCCCATTTCTGACTTTCCAGTCTCCCTCTTTCCTCCTCGTTTATATAATGACATGAGCCGGCACTTTGCTTTGGTAGCATTGGATGCGCTGCTCTCTGTGGCCATCCTGCAGCTATCAAGTACTTTATTACATGTATGAACATGCATAGCATTCAACATAACAACTCAGTGTGTCTTTCGCTCTGGCCAAGCGACATCCCATAATGCAGCCATTTCAGTGGAGAATACTACCATTACTGCGGCCACAGTGCTTTACTGTGTAGTCCTTTCATCAGTGTGTTGGCACTATGCAAATCTCACGCATACCAAATCAGCACTGGGCGATGTCACACTAAATCCACTGTGCTGTTTAGTGCTGTGAGGCAGCATTACTTATCTTTCAGAATACTGCCTGTATTTTATGTACTTATGTACTCATAAACTATGTGCCTTCTGTGGAAGGTTGGGCGCCAGGCTGGCAACTCGACACCATAAAACTCCACTGCCAATCGTGAGAGGACAAGGTGATCCTCTGTGGCAACCCCTAACCGGGAAAAGCCAAAAAAGAGAGAGAGAGAGATGTACTCATAAACTATAAACATTTCTAGTCTTCTGATTTAATTTATATCTTGACTTTTGCTGACAAAAAGGAAAAACAAACACTTGGTGTACCTTCCTTTCTGCTTAAAAAGTCTATTCTTGTCATGTATCCTCAGCAAGATCATCTTTGCTACTGTAGTTGAATTCTGGTCTGACCCCCCCCCCATCTGCCTATACATGAAATTGTGTATTTTCCTAGGTCCTGAGGATTGTCCCAGCTTCTCTCCATGATCAGTCCATTGTACTAGCAGCATTCCATGCAGTGTGAGTCCTGCTGCCACTTTAGTGGTTTCTTTTCTAGTGCATCTTAGGCACAAGCTTCTTTCCCTCACTAGTACTTGCCACTCCAATCTACTCCCACTAAAGCAGATGTACTAAATAAGCTTTACTTTTACTTCATGCCAAAAATAGCAGACTCCTCCTTTCACCCCCACCCCAAGTTTTCTGTAACCCACTAGACTCCCTGAAAACTGGGTCTAACCCATTAAGAAAATGAAGTATTTATATAAGTAGTCAAATGAAATAAGATGGCATAGCAGTTGGCCATTCCATCCAAATACTAAGTGCAGAGAGACTGGGCAAATGCCGACAACAGCAAACAATGAAGGGGAAGAAAAGCTGGCAAAACTTCCTATTTGCCTGACTAGAAGTACTACTGTGTTACAAACTGTTAAGTACAGCTGACAAGCAATTCACAGGCAAGTACTTCCTACATGTCACTGTCACCAACCACACGTCTTTAATAACTGGGTCAATCAGATATCGTAGAACTGGGATGCATTTAGTACAGCAAAAGTGAGAGTCTGGGGAACAGCCCTATATCACCATTTTCCCAAGACTATAGAACCCACAGGATTTGGTACAGTTAAGTGACAAACTGAAGACACTATTAGATCTGTAATTGGTAATTCGTTATTCTCCAGCTGAACATATATTTTTTTCAGAACTCCAAAACACAAAGCCTGTATAAATGACAGAAAAACACCTACACTAAATGTACATTAAGTGCACATGATCTGTATTCAAGAACATCCCTACCACATTTTTTGTGCTGTTCTACTCATGCAGAAAGATTAGGCAAAGTATAGACCTTTACACCCCCCCATCGATATTTAAGGTAGTAAGAAAATCAGTAGGAAAACTAAAATTAGGAGGAAGAACGTGGGAGCTATGCTTGTGTTGTCTATTCACTCAGAATGGTGTACACTTGGTGTACCCTTGGTGTAGGCATTAATGAAACACCCCGTACTTCACAGTAATCGTAATAGAAACTATCACAAGCTGACAAGTTTGTTGGCAGTTCTAGCATAGCCCTCCTGTGTTTTAGTTAATCACCTTTATTCTAAGCACACTTATGCAGCAGTGTTAACATTCTACTAATATGCAGCTGTAACATACATGCAACAATGTAACTAAATGAGTAATAACATGGAATTGTAGCTATGAACAGAAAAAGTGGAGAAAATGCATAGGCAGCAGACATAGTTCCATTACAATACATAGTTATGCAACCATGGAAACAATAAAAATAGAAAAGGTCCTAGAATTAAAATGTGCAATGCAAAAAATGTAGACTTTTCTGACTAAGTTATATATAATGATCTTTAAAATAACAGCACATTTTAAACACATTTTCAAAACATAATTTAGTACACAGTCAACATTTTACAATTCCGCACATATATACAGGTTGTTATTCCTAATTAACTAGCAAAGCAGCCAAAATAATTAAACTCTCACATAATTCCTTACTACAGAATTTCTAACTCATGAATCAGATAAAAAAAGTGACCTCAACATTCCCTGTCCTTGAAATTCAGGAAATTACAGTACCAAATATCTCTCTGTAATCTGGGATTTTTGAGTCATTTAATTAAACTAACAGAAAGTAATATTAATATGAAAGCAATTCCAAATAATGGCAGCAGTGCCAGACCTTGCTGCAAGGAAATCTTCTCTTATAATGGAGGAGCTTTTCTTGTGCAGTTTTCTGTCTGTACAACGTTAAAGCCCCGATTATGAACCAGATGACCTGGAATTCAGATGTGAGTCTGGTGCTGTTAAGACCTGGCAAAAGGAAGAGGGAATGAGTGCCTGTTGTCAGCTTGCCCATCTCAGGATGAAGAAGGTGGCACCCAATGCTGTCACCAATCTCTTGCCAAGGCAGGGGCCAAGTCTAACAGCAGGACTGGTCACATCACAAGCACTAATGCGCCAAGCTGTGCACAGCAATATGGCCTCAGGTCATAGCGTGTACAGATTCACACATAAATCAAAGGTCAGTACTGCGCACAGTGCACATGCAAGCTCCATTGGGGGATACCATATAACATTGCTTACCATTGCGTGAAAGCGCAATTTCCAGTGGTTGCTGAGTAGCCCACCTGCCTGGGACCATTAAGTTTTACCTTTAAATGTAGGTGGTCTTGATTTAGGATAGTGAAACCAGACCTCGAGTCACTGGGACAAAAGCAGCAAGCAAACTTGAAACTAGAGATGGGGGTAGAGGATAAATCTTCCTGCGTGGTTACCTAGATAATGACCCCTCCTGCTAGATCTTATCCTGTAACAAACTGGCTCAAAAAATCTTGAAAGAGACTGATAGACAGAAGCCACACTTGGAAAAAATCACATAAATATTGCAGAATCCTTCTCACCCATATCTTCATTTACAGCTGCACTACAGCAAACCTGTAAACATCTGGCCTGACATATGCCACTCTAAAATTTAATCTTCTTACAAGATGGGCTAAACATAATTCTTGCACATTCCTTTTCTAAACAATAACTGAATGGATCACATTCAGCATAAATCTTTGTATTCAGTCATTCTAAAATTACCTTAAAAGTTTTTTTTTCTTCAGAGAATTATTACCTACACTTTCAACAGGAACAAGTTCCATTTTAATTCTCAGGTTTATTTGTTTATATTAATGTATTCTCATGATACTTGTGTTCTGGGGTAACTTGGGAACTTTGACCTTGTCTAGCGAATTGTATAGATTTACATGGCATGCAATACAAACTATGACAAGAACAGAGCACCAAGAAAGGCAGCATCATAATCAGTATGTCAGTTTGCATAAGCCTTCCCTATGCATCACTGGCATTTAATGGAGCTACTGCACAAACCAAATGGCAATGCCATGCACTACGTTTTCCTTGTTGCAGCTTTAGAAGACAAGCATCTTAGCTACATACAGCTCCTCCTCAAGACATCTCAAAGTTAAAGAAGAAAATGCGTCCTTATTAGTAGTTGTTTATTAGCTGCAAATGCATCTATAAGACAATCCATGCCCAAATTGTGTCCTTTTCTCCCACTGTCTGCTCACTGCTCTGCCTAAGCCTGCAAAGCTCATGCAAACAATATGCAGACAAAGAGTTCTACTGCACTTTTACTCATGCTTACTGTCATGTCCGTGACTATTTTTTTTAGACTAGAGAATTCAATGTGGGTTTCTTTCATGGAAAATAACCATTTTAGGGCTTATCTATAAATGCAATATGCAGTATGATACATAGACAAAAACAACACAAATAGCTTGTGCCAATCAATAAATCTGGAGGGAAAAAAAAACAATCTTGCTTTCTTCAGGTTATCTTGGTAGAAAAAAAATAAAGGTAATCTGGAAAGGACCACTAAGGAACACATGAAACAAGTACCAACAGGAGAAAACAAATGCACAAAATGATGGCAGATTGTGACACCACAGAATACAATTACAATACAACCTTCAAGAAACAGCATGCACAGTAAGAGAGACTGCACTGCAGCAACAAATATGACAGATGTAAATGGACTCTAAAAGCAAACACTATAGAATAAACAGGTTGCCAGAAAGTACCACAAACAAGGCAAAAAAGAATGTAACATTTTATCGACAGCAGACAAAACTACTGTCCAGAGAAGGGAGCTATTTTTAAAAGGTACAACTTGAAAGGAAGTTTGAAACTATGTGGAAAGATACTAACCATTACAGAGGGGTGACACTTGCAGTAATAACTGCAAGACAGGAAAGAAAATGTTCTAATATGATGGGAAAACAACTTAAACAAACTGCCCATCACAGTGCTAAGGGTGCTTAAAAAAATACAGTTCAATGCCTGTCTGTAAAAACCGGAGAAGAAAAAACAAGGAAATGTAAAACATAAAGGGGCAAAATAAGTGATACTCTGAATTCAAAAAATAAGTTTGAAGGTGGCAGTAAGACAGTAAATAAAAACATGATGGAAAGCAAAAAAATATATATACACACACACACACATATATATATATATATATATATATATATATATATACATATATAAAGAAAAAAGTTAGCATATTAGCAGAAATAACCACAGGCTTATTATAAAAAAAAAAGAAAAGCACAGTCATGCTGTGGAACATCTGCATGCAAGTCAAGCATCAGAAGAACCTGTGTAGCGACTGCCTTGGATTCAGTACTCCTGCTCAAAATCCACTCCTCACTCTCCATGACTCAAATGTTCACACAATGCATTGGGTTTACTTGTGTTCTAAAATGAAAACAAATTCAGTTGAATTTTAACATTGATGATCATGCTATTTTTTTTATAAAAAGTTAGAAGACTTATTGTGTTAGTAACTGTGCCAAAAATGTGCAAGCACATTTCAAAGAGCAGGCTGTCATACAAATCCAGACATTTCTTCAATCCATACAGTGTATGAAGTAGCAGTTGCACTCTTTTTTTTACTAACAATAATCACGGCTTTACAGTTATACAATGGACTACATTAGTAATCTTACAAAAGAAGAGTGTGATAAAGTGGTATATCCAGTGTCAGTGATGTGCAGATTATGTTTTGGTGTTTTGGGGAGTGAACTAAGATTGGGGGAACTAAGTAAAGTTTCTAGATCTATCTGGGGAGTGAACTAAGATTGGGGGAACTAAGTAAAGTTTCTAGATCTATAAAAAATTTACAACGTAGCATTTCCTAAAATTTTCTGAGTGCTGGAAAGAGGACACAGAATGTGGCGGGGTCTTTTAAGATTGTCCTTCGTGCTAAAATTAGCACCTTGCAGGGGGACCAATGCAGTTTTGTACTTTTTGGGTCCAAACATCCGATCATACCTCTCAATTCTACAGATTTTCGCAAAATGTCCAGTTTTTGCCTCATATTTTTGGCCCTTTTTTCATAAAATTGTGGTTTTCTGGCGAATTAGTGGCAAATGATTAAAGACTGAAGTTAGAAAATAATGACAGGCATCTGAGTTTCAGACTTCATATACTTCAGAAAATTCATTCTAATGAAAAGCCTGTTATTCTAGCAACTTTCTAAGTTTGTAAGAGCAATATTTACAAATTGTCCCTATTTTGGGGCCCTTGTCCCACTTTTATTTATGGCTTTGTGCATATTTCTTACTCTAAGTGGTTCAGAGGTATGATCCAAATGTGTTGCTCACAAGGATAAAAAGGGGAATAACTGAGTTTTCAAGGTTATGTCATGCATGGGCTGAATGTATAAATCAGTGAACATGATTTTACAATGCCTGTAACAAAGGTTTCTTCCATACCTCTCAACCTCTTACGGCAAAAAATCTGGACAAAGCCAAAAATAATTGGGGGGCAAAGTCCCAAAAAACAGGAACATACTTTAAACATTGCTCCTATAAACTTAAATAGTTACTAGAATAACAGGTTTTGCATTGTTATGTGTTTTCTGAAGGACATGGAAGTTTGAAACTCAAATGTCTGCCATTGTGTATTTAATGATTTCAATCTCCAATAACTTGCCAGAAAACCGCAAAATTTATGAGGAACAAAACAAAAATATTTTGGCAAAAATCTGGACATTCTGCAAAAATCTGTACAGTTGAGCGGTATGGTTTCTTCTTTAAAAAAATAGCCACCCACCATTTGGTAGACCAATACAGATGATAAAAAAGCTGATTTCAAAATCCTGCTTTTCATACAACTACGATACTCAATCCACCCTCAAGGAAGGGAAACTCAGTCAAAGAGCACACATGCAAACTTTGATTGGTTTGACAGAACTGCCTTTCATATACCAATGAAAACTGCCGCCACTTCTCAAAAAGGAAGTAAAGGGTTCTCTTTATAAATTACTGCATGAAAGAGTGACTGTATTTGGAGTTCAGTTATTTTTTGTAGCAAATAAAATTCAAGTTAAGAAACGAAGTCGATGTGTATTTATTACATGATATGCTATGTGCAGTACTGACTAGATAAATGCGGATTTTTTATAACGATGTAAACAGTAATAACTAACCGTTGGTCACTTTAGTAAAATGTATTCATAAACATAAAATGAAATAAAATTTAAGCAACCTCGTTGCTGTGCGCTCAAACAGTATACAAAATAAAGGTCAAATTCAGACACCTGCACAGGCTGCTTAAGATCACTATCCAACCCCACCCCCCTTTTCCTCCATTTTTTGCACATGGGACCGGGATGTCACTTCAACGGTGACAGTCATCTAAAGCCCAAGGTTTACACCGCTGGGAGACTAACCCTGCTGAGATTGTTCTCCCGCGCCACCTAGGGTTGCCACCTTTTCAAATGTCCAAAATGGGACATTTTTTGTACAAACGTCAGATTTTGCAGGCCGAAACATATTCATGGCCATCGCAAAGGACAGAACTTCACTTTTCTTGCCTAAACAAAAGTGTATTCTTGTAGCATTTTAGTTGCTTATTCCGTTTCTTATAACATTTAGGTGTTTCAGATACAGAATAACTGTTTTATGCAACTATTACATAAAATATAGGAAATACTTTTGTCCTAAAATCTCAGGACATTTGCCATTTTTACAATTTCTTTTGCAGAACACAACTGCCCAAAGAGGGACTGTCCATCGCAAAGTGGGACAGGTGGTAACCCTACAACACACTCACACCTATGACCATTTACAGTGTCCAATCCACCTAGTATCGTATAAATGAATTACCACACAAAACCTGATAAGTACTGAAATCCATAACTAATAAGCACGTAAACACTACAGGTCAGACCTGGCCTCTATAGCACATACCATAATGTCCTAATTCTAAATTAAATCTAATTGCATCTGCAATCTCCGATGCACTTTATTGCATTTAATACACTCCATGAAAGTCTTTACCCTGAGCCGGCAGCAGTGGTGGCCTTAATGGAGCTGATTCTCAGCCTGTTTGCTATGTCTTTCAAAGTCTGCAGGGTCGCATGATCAGGTTTATGATAAGCCTCCATGGATAATCGAAATTTTCTGAGCTAATTTACAGCAGCTGCACACCAGCGACCCGCTTTGATGAAAGGGTTATGAAGCGCTACTTCTCGGTTTTAACTTACAGACGTTCTAGACAAGAACTTGCTGCCAGAAGCTGGAGAAGCTCTCTGCAGGCCTAAAATAGTGGGCGTGTCAGATGAAGGGAAGACAGTGAGCTGACTCTGGACTGACTGTACCTCTGAACAGTACTCTCAACAAATTCCGCGAGCCGAGGGGTGGAGCCACTACCTCACTGGTTAAAAATGATGGGAAATATGGACGGGGATATCAAATCTGCTTAGTCATTATTACACTCCCAATTCATAATCAAGTAGGACATTTCACGTTCATGTAGTGTGCGTGCAGAAGTCAGTCGAAGTCCACTTGTTTGTTCAATCGCTAACAGGTTGCTCGGTGATACAGCCCTCAAACAGTGTATGCAGTTTCTGTAACTAGGTAGGAGAATTGCGCAACAACGTTCTAAGAAAAAGACAATACATTTAATTCAGTGTTCCAAGCATCACAGATATTTGGCAACATCTGTGGGCAGGCAAAAGTTTCACATCCCAGTTAAGACTCTTAAACGATTAATGGTGCAACCAATTCGTGTAAAGACATACGATAAAAGTTTCACAAATCCTGGTTTCTTGTCCGCCTATAGTTGCACTAAATTACATTTTAAACATCCTCAATTCTGCTGAAATAACTTCACTGGTTGGTACTAGGGTTACCACCTGTCCCACTTTGCGAGGGACAGTCCCTCTTTGAGCAGTTGTGTCCTGACCAAAAATATTAAAAATGGCAAATGTCCTGAGTATGTAGGACATCATTATGTCCCATATTTCATGTAATAGTTGCATAAAATAGTTATTTCTGTATGTAAAATACCTAAATGTTACAAGAAACAGAATAAGCAACTAAACTGCTAAAAGAATAAGCTTTCATTTAAGCAAAAAAGTAAAGTTCTGTCCTTTGTATTGACAATGGGCATGTTTCGGCCTGTAAAATCTGATGTGTGTCCCGAAAATGTCCCACTTTGGCCATTTGAAAAGGTGGCAGCCCTAGTTGGTACAATATAATCATAGCAAAATGAACGGATGATATGAATGGATTTTTACTAATTATAGTCAAATGTGAGTAAATAAAGGTAAGGTATGTGCATTGTTACATGGGAAGAGCCCATTTACTTTGCAGACGTGGGAAGAAAACATGACCATTCAATTATACAATGGATACACCTCTAATAAAAGTAAATATCATATATAGTGTGAACCGCTGAAATAAACCAGTACATAAAACATTTTATAGAGTAATAGATATACTATACACGGCTTGAAGTACAACATTGCATATATAGAAAAATATGTATAGTGTAAAATTCCACAACATAAACGTTCTAAATATTTTTTTTAATAATGAATTAAGTTAATAATTAGTTCTGTGTAGGGACTTTTAGGCCATATCATCGAGAGCATCAGAGCAGTAATCCAAAGGAGTTTCATGAGACAGCTTACAAACGTCAGTCGAGGGCATGAATTAATTCTAAGTACAGTAGGTAAAATAAATACTACTTAAGTCTCATTATGGTAAAGATATTTACATCATATGTGAGAGATACAGGGTTAGATTTTCACTAAGGGGGAACTGACTAGGCTTAAATGATCCACAAGGGCAGCTAACCTAGTACTCACTTAAGAACTTGAAAAAGTCTTATAGCCATAAATAAAAAGAACCGTGTAAAAGAGGCCAACTAAGAGTTCTTGAAAATAATCAACTGCATTTATAAAAAAACAGGAAACGCAGCTTGAGACCTACACCTCATGTCCACACATGCTTGTAACACATGCATTTAAGACTGGGAAGTTGATAAGCAAATGAATAAAAAAAGCTTTGTCTTGCAGGAAGGCACACCCCATGTAGAAAGCTTTGTCTCCACTCCCCCTTTAACTTATTATTGTTTCTTACCTAGGTTGCTGCACCTTGAGAAGAGAGCAATCAGCAACCTTTAGTGAAAAACTGATATCTGTAGCATATCAAACAGTAAGTCAGTCACAAACAAGTTGCTCCATATGAAATGAGTAGCAACACATTATCAGAGACGCACTTGAGCTAATATAACTGAGCAACATGATATGAGTTTAATGTCAGTGGTGTAAGAAATATCCAATAAGTGATAATACTGGAGACAAACTTCACCATCCATCTATCCACATCCTCTTTTCCCATTTTTGCATATGGAGACAGGGTCCCACTTCAACAGTGACAATCACCTAGAGTCAAGGTTCACACCACTGGATGTCTAGCCCTGCCACTGTTGTTCTTCCATAACACTTTTGTTCTTACATACACACACACACACACACACACACACACACACACACACACACACACACACACACACACACACACAAGCATACTCACACATCTGGTCAATTTAAAGTTACTCCAGTTACTGAAGAGCCCACATTCTGCCTCTCAGTAGTCATCTTGAGATAAGTCAGTTGGGAGGGTGGCCTAATGGTTAAGGTGTTTGTCTTACAAAGACAAGGTGCAAGGTTTGAGTCTCACAAGGGATAATTGGTTAGATTTAAAATGTTTTGCAAGGGTAGTTATCTTAGTACTAACCTATGAACCTAGTGCTTCTGTTCTGTCCTGGTGAGAGAAGGAGCACAGAAACATTATTTCCTGGACACTGCTGATCACCAGAAAGCCTAATAACTGCTTTATAGATGACAGTTTGGAATTTCTTCTTGTATTCTGTTCCTGGTGAGAGACGGAGCAGAGCACATTGATTACTGACTGTTTCTGGTTGGACAGTGAGTGTCTTTGCTTAGCATTCCTGAATGGTCGAGTTGCTATTCAAGGCATCTACTAGGAAAAGGTTACAACAAGCCTACAGACCCTTGCATCATCTGGGATAAGACTGTGGCTCACCAAACAGGCTGTGGCTTGCTTCTTACCTTGGGATTAGTGCTAATGTTTTGCTTCTGGTAAGAGAAAAAGCAAAAGGATATTGCATCCCAGCAGAGTGAAGCTGCGGTGAGACCAGCACTAGCAGTAGCAAGGCAGTAGCATTCATGCGACTCCCCTCTTTTCATCATTCTTGACAAGCTAATTCTTTGTTTTCAGTAAGCATAGCTCTCAACCTTCCATTTCCAAAATGAGGAACCCTCGCCTTCATAATGTGGAACAAATGGGTAAAATGGGGAACACATACTTCTTCTTCTTCTTTCGGCTGCTCCCATCAGGGGTCGCCACAGCAGATCAACTGTTTCCATTTCTTCCTGTCCTCTGCATCTTGCTCTGTCACACCAACCACCTGCATGTTCTCTCTCACCACATCCATAAACCTTATCTTAGGCCTTCCTCTTTTCCTGTTACCTGGCAGCTTCATCCTTAGCATCTTTTTCCCAATATACTCTGCATCCCTCCTCAGCACATGTCCAAACCAACGTAATCTTGCCTCTCTGGCTTTGTCTCCAAACCTTCCAACCTGGGCTGACTCTCTAATATACTTATTCCTAATCCTGTCCATCCTCGACACACCCAGTGCAAATCTTAACATCTTCAACTCTGCCACGTCAAGCTCTGACTCCTGCCTTTTTGTCAGTGCCACTGTCTCCAACCCATATAACATAGATGGTCTCACTACCCTCTTGTAGACCTTTAATTTCACTCTTACTGGTACTCGTCTGTCACAAATCACTCCTGACACTCTTCTCCACCCACTCCATCCTGCCTGTACTCTCTTCTTCACCTCTCTTCCACACTCACCATTACCCTGAACTGTTGATCCCAAGTATTTAAACTCATCCACCTTCGCCACCTCTACTCCCTGCATCCTCACCATTCCTCTATCCTCCCTCTCATTCACACACATATATTCTGTCTTAGTCCAGCTGACCTTCATTCCTCTTCTCCCTAGAGCATATCTCCACCTCTCCAGGGTCTCCTCCACCTGTTCCCTACTCTCACTACAGATCAAAATGTCATCTGCAAACATCATAGTCTACGGGGACTCCTGTCTGATCTCGTCTGTCAACCTGTCCATCACCATTACAAATAAGAAAGGGCTCAGAGCTGAACCTTGATGTAATCCCACCTCCACCTTAAATGCATCCGTCACTCCCACCGCAGACCTCACCGCTGTCACACTAGCCTCGTACATATCCTGTACCACTCTTAAATACTTCTCTGACACTCCCGACGTCCTCATACAATACCACAACTCCTCTCTAGGCACCCTGTCATATGCTTTTTCTAATGGCTTAATAACAACTTCAACTAGGAAGGTCATAGGATGGTTAACCTATGCTAGTTTTACTTATAAAGAAGATCCTTTAATGAATTAATATGATTAATTTCTATTTACCATGAATTTCACTTAAAAAAATTCCTAACACTGAATGTGTGACAGACTCTTTCAATGTGGAACTTTGAGGAACTTAGAGGAACATGAACTTTTTAAGACCCCAAATGAGGTACATTCCTTGTAATGAGGTACACTTGAGAGGTATGTCAGTAAGTGCTGCTTGATTTGTTTCCAACTTCAGAATATCTGCCTAAATACTTCATCCTTAAATTTTCAGGGGCTACATATTAGCTTCCCCTCAAGTGTTTGGCAGTGCTCAGTACAGACTCAAAAACCTTGAGTGACATTTTTCCTGTAAAAAGATGATTGAAATTTCTCCAATACCTAGTTGCACACAGGACTAGTTTGCAGTAACAAGCACTGTCCCCATAGTTGCAAACCGGATACACCTGACATTGATTGATATTCTCGCTCCAACTGTCTAATCAATAAAATAGAGTCTGTTGCCATGGATAGGAGCTTTCCCTTTTTCTCTTTTACCAGCTTGGTGGATATGGACATCCTGAGGAAATGTATAAATTGCCTCATGTATGCCGACAACCAGTTAATTCTCAAATAAACAAATATGGTGTGTGAGAAATGTATTTATACAATGTCACTGGAGGCAAGGCTCTCATATAAAAGTACTCCAAATGTCAATAAGGTTGTCAGGAGTACACACGCTGCACCCATCACACACAAATGAAAGCAGACATATCGACCCACATATGCTGAGATACTTAAATGTAACCTTCCTAAACCACAAAGACCTCCTAGATGAAGTACACATAACAAATAACCTTAGCAGCCCCAAATGCACTCTTTCAAGACAACATCCACATGAACACATAAAGCTACATCTCCTGGAGGCTCTACCTCTAAGCCCATAAGGCAAGCCACCACACAATCCAACCTTCTAGTCATTGGAGACTCCATTGTGAGATACACTGATGTCCCTCTCACCAGGCTGAGTAAGGAGAAAGTCATGGTCAGTTGCTTATCAGTGGCTAGGATCCACCACATTATGCACACACCATAAGTACCAATATGACTCAGTCATAGTCCATGTGGAAGTAAATGACCTGAGACATACCTCCCTAGACTATATGAAGAGAGACATCATAGAGCTCTCAGAATATGTGTCTCAGGCTGGCATGAGCTTTGCATTGAACAGCATTTTACCTTCTCCAAGGATGATGCCACAATATGAACAAAAAATGATTGACTTTAATAATTGACTTAGTTTCTGGTGTCATTCTAAGGGGATGCAATATTTGTCAGCATGGAAGAAGATGGTCAACAGACCACATTGCTTTGTCAGGGATGGTCTGCACCTCTTCCCTCTATGATTTCATATATCAGCTAAAACACTGTCGTCCTCGTAGTGCCTTTTTTAGGCAATGCCATTCTGAAAGTACTTCTGATATAGTAAATCAAAACTAAGAAAATCTAAAGGTATTACTGCTCATTGCTAGGAGTCTAAACAAAAACTCCACTCCCTAGAAGCTCTCTTCACCCTAGAGAATACTGATGTCTATGTGGTCACTGAGACGTGGTTTATAGCCGTGGACAGCACACTAACATTGCAAGGTTATAATGCCTTCTACACATTTAGACCAGCTACTTCACAGGCAGGGACTAAAGGTGAAGATGTCTCTATTTACATCAAAAATAAATATACTTCAAGGCTGGTCAAATGGGACAGTGCACCTGAGCTGCTCCATGTTCAAATCACAATATGCAAAATCCAGTACCACTTCCTTGCAAGCTATAGGTCCCCATCTATGACCCAGGAAAACCATACCATGTATTTAAACTTATTAGAAACACTAACCATCCAACACAACACCATATTCATGGGTGACTTTAATTACCCTACTATTGAGTAAAAATCCTATATGACACCAAAAGTAGAGGTACAGAGATTCCTGGATTTTGTAAACACAAACTCCCTGTACCTGATAGTCAATACACCAACCATGGGTGCAACCATACTGGATCTGGTCTTCACTAATATGCTGCACACCCAGTACTGTAATGTCTTCCCTGGTAAGGTCAGAGCACAAAATGGTCTCCTCTGGAGTAAAAATAAAACCTGGACCCTCAGCTAAACCTGGAATATTCAGGAACTAATCTAAGGCTAACCTCCTGCTACTAAGTGATAACCTGGCAAAATTTCAAGCCCCCATAAACCCTGAGAACACTGCTGCCTATGCAGAACTGTTCACAGAAACCCAGTACAAACAAGTTAATAGCTGCATAGAGACAGCTGTACCCACCAGGAAGAAGTACAGAACTAACTCAAAAACCAAACTACCCTGGTGGAATCACAAAATCAATAGGCTGTATAAGAGAAGGAAGAAAATCATGGCAAAATTTAGGAGGTGCGGCAGCCATCAGGATAAAAGCACTTTCATCAAACTAAACAAACAACTTCTACCAAAGCCAAATTTGAGGTATGTTTGGCTTCCCAGGCCAAGGACTACCACAAAGCGTTCTTTAGTTATGTCTGCAACCTCAAACACAATACACAATTGTGTGCAGAACTCATTGAAATGGAGCCACATATACTGAGCCAGAAGATATAGCAAACCTCTTGCCTGATAAATTCAGCTCCAACTTTACCCATCTCTCCCCCTCAACTTTCTGTCAGGAAATGCCATCAAATATAACTCCACCTACTTTCACTAGGGAACAGATCCTTAATGCCCTCTCTAAGACCAACAGCACTGTATCAGTGGGCCCAGACAATATCCCAGGATGCCTTCTACATAGCATGAAACATGGCCTATCAGGGCCTCTGGAATTACTATTTATCTGAAGCCTCCAAACAAGCTTTGTGGCTCATGAATGGAGAAAAGCAACAGTCATCCCTCTGCACAAAGGTGGGCCATTTGCAGACCCTGGAAACTATAGACCCATAAGTCTCACTAGTCTTATATTTAAAGCCATGGAAATAATTATCATGGATGATCAATAGTGATATAGTAGACCTCCAGACACTGGACCCACCCCAGTTTGGTTTCGTCAAGGGCAGATCATGCCTACTCAACCTGGTGGACTTCTTTGAGAAGGTAACCAAAGCAATGGATAAGGGAAACATGGTTCACACTGCCTACCCTGACCTGGCCAAGGCATTTGACACAATACCCCACTCAGGCATTGTTGACAAACTCAGGAGGTTAGGTACAAACTTGCATGTCATCCAGTGGATAGCCAACTGGCTCACAGGCAGGACCCAGGAAGTTAGAATTGGGGAGACCACCTCTGTAAAGAGGCCAGCCCAAGTGGAGTCCTTCATGGATCAGTCCTTGGACCACTCCTTTTTGTCATTTACTTCTCTGAAGTCAAGGCCAATGTCAGTGATCTCTGTTTGACTAAATTTGTAGATGATTGCAAATTAGGAGCTGTCATTGAATTCCACACTGACACAAATGTTCTCTAAGAGGGGCTGACACAGACAAACATCTGGTGTCAGACCCATTGACTAAAACTAAATGCCAAGAAATGCATAATAGTATCCTTTGGGAAGTCATCCACCACTGGTCTGTCGTATTAGCAACACACCCATAAGAGATAACACAGTAGTCAGGGACTTAGGGACCCACATAGATAGTAGTCTAGTCTTTGACCATCACATGTCTACAATAGTGAGGAAATCATTCTATGTTGCGCAAATTATAAACAAAGGTATGGCAACTAAGTCCAAGGAAGTCCTTGTTCCATTATACTCGGCATTCAGCAGACCTGTCATTAAGTACAATGCCCCCTGTGGTATGTACCTAACTAGGCATATCCAATAACTGGAATGCTCACAGAGGTCCCTCACTAAAAGAATAAAAGACATAAGTAAAATGTCCTATGCAGACCACCTCAAGGCTCTATCACTGTATTCTGTCTCCTTCAGGCTTTTGAGGGGAGATCTATGCCTGGCATACAGGGCATTTTCAGACCCTGCTCTGATGAGCCTCTTGCATATCCACAAAACAAACAGCACCAGATTTACCCATTCTAAAGACTTATACCGTGCCTGTGCTATTAATAGGACCTGCTGGAGAGACAGGTATGTATCCCAGAGACTACCCCATCTATGGAACAGGCTCCCTATTTATGTAAAGCAGAGTTTCTCCCTAACCCATTTCAAGTACAACTTGGACAATTGGATGGGGAACAGGAAATTCATCCCTGGTTTGGCACCTATATCTCTAATGGACAAAGGAAATCTGTAAATTGTTCATCTCCCACGCCCTTGCTTGTAAATGTTTCATCTCCCAAACCCCTGCTTACACTTGTCAAGGGTATCAGAACTTGTCAGAGATTTGGGATGTATGGATATGCTTAAAATGGCCTTTGTGGTCGTTAGCCTTGTAAACACCTAAGAACCTATGAACCTATCCACTGTACCACTTGGAGACAAGCTTCACTAATCAGTCATAATCTGAGAACCTTCACTAATAATAACTATCAGGCTTTAGACAATGCTTAATGTTCTTCATTCTAACAATAAACAGCTATGTCTTGTTTTATAATGTTTGGACCACTCAGCATTCATTAGCAAGTTTTGTATATATCCTTTGTTCAAGTGCATTATTTTGGCTGCTGGATTCATATTCAAGGAGACCTCAGTCAGCTCCCTGTAAATATTTTTGAGATACTTTGACTAATGGTAGCACTTTTGGCCATTGAAATGAGTACAATAAAGAACTGGTATATTTCATTGAAATGTATGACATCCATGAACTTTACATTTAGCCTTCTTTCTGAAAATAAAATAAATACAATTATTTTTTACAGTGTTTTTAACTTATTAGTTATTATGGGTCCTTTGCAATCACTTTAATATCTAAGTGGTTGCTTTCATATTTAATAAAATCACTCAAAACTTTATAAATGTGTATATATATTTTTATCCTTATTACAACTGAATAAACGAGCAAATCCACATACCATAGTCATAATTAGCTAAAAGCTTTTGACAATCTAATGAACACCTTATCTACCCCTCAGAAGGGTACACATGTTCCCCCTTAGGTTACTAAGCAGTACTTTTACAACCTTCTAAGATAGAAGCCATTATTCTGGCTTGAAGAGGTGGTGTAATTATTCCCTCCCATTCTTTCTCCCCATCAATCCTGAAGCAAATATTTTTTCATTGACGTTCTTCCACATGCTTTTGATCCTTTCTTTAGCTTCCCTAGTACCTGGGACCATCCATACCCTCCTGTATATTTTAAGGTTATTAACTCCCATCATTTCCTCTTTCCAATCAACCAGTCCTTCCCATCCTTTAGCAGTGTATCTCCTTAGCCATCCTCCCATAAACAGGGCTTCAATTTTTTCCTCTTCCACTTAATTCTTACTTTTGCCCCATATACTTAGTAGGATAAATCTCTTCATTATATATACTTTTCTATTCCTCAGTGCATCTTCTCCAGATGTGCATCACCACCTTACACCCCCAGAATACACAAATTTATCCTGCCTCTTCCTCACCACACCTCTAACAACTTCACTCCCCCAAATTCCATCTTCTCTTGAATTGCATAGGTGCTCTGAACCATATGTGGATCCATTTTATATATTGGTCTTATAAACCAGGTAGTACCTTCAGTTTGGCTACTCTTTTAAAGCACCCCATCCTATTTTGGAGACAAGTATACTTTCTGCTGTTTTCCATTTCTTTCTTTCTTTCTTTCTTAACTTTTTCATCTCTTGCCCATATTTCCTTACTTTCAGGCCAGCACATATCCTTCTGCACCTCAAGATTTCTTTTATGTCCCCCCCCCCTTGTGGTGTACGCTACTTGTCTTCATTCCTTATAAAAATGTCAGTACTAGTCTGACCAACCCTGACCTTAACTCTAGCTTTAATTGCACAAACTGAAACTACCCTTTATCTTTTAGTTTGTACTTACTCTTACACTCTTTTCAGTCCATAAAGCACCTACTTGCATATCATCAGTCTTTCACTAAGTCCCCTATACCTCCTTTCATCCTCTCCTTCTACCTTTTCCAGTTTATTATTCTCTTCTCAGTTTGCATAATTGTTGTATTCCACAGCCCCACATAAAACACTTCCAACAGTGTTTCTCCACAAATCCATTTCATTTTCCAATATTTTGTGACAATCTGACATCCTTCCATGCTCCAAATTTATTTCTTCTTCTGTCCTTTGCTTTGCCATCATGCAGTCATCTGCAAGTGTTCTAAATGACTTCCATATACCTAGGAGTGTATCCAGATATGCTCTAACTTTTAGCACTAGCACTTCAAGCTCTAACATGAACAGACTTAGGGGAAATGGAAGTCCTTGACTCATTCCTCTTTCCATGTCATTACCTCATCAGTTAAATTGTCACCTGTGAAAGTTGCATAGTGCTCTAATCCATACTCTAAACTTGGGTCCCAACCCTATTCCTTCTAATTTTCTAGATACAAATAACTATACCTTTTCTGATATGAAAAATTAATACCCCTACCTGGTTACATGCTTCTTTTCCTACCTGACTTATGAAGTGCTTCACCTGCTATCAAGTTTCTGGCAGTTCTGCCTTTAAGAAAGCCCATCTGTTAGCTTAGGAGAGGATCGTGCTCAATGCATGTGGATACATTTTTTGCGTTCACATTCATAAGAGAAATATGCCTATACCTGCCAGTGTCTGGCATGTCCCATCCACACTTGCAATCAGTATCATCTTTGCCATAGTAAAAGAAGTTGTGAAAGTTCCTTCCCTACCTCCCAAATTGAATACCTCACATAGTTATACTTTATAAATACTATTTATTGCAATTCTGTGGTACTTGCAATATAGGCTGTCACTGGCATTACTAATAGAAAAAAATGGGAATTGTGGGAACAATATATGCCGAAAAGGAATGAGGTTTAACAGGCAGGATTAGAATGAGCCATATAATGCTTAGCTGACAATGACTGGATAGATTATAAGTGATGTATAGTGTTTGCAACTACATTTGGTTCAATGGTGTCTGTGATGTATAATGTTTGCAATTAAAGTGGTGTCAGTGTTGTTTGTTTTTCATTTATATCAATGTAAGATTGCCTATGTCATATGTGATAATTTAATAAAGATGTTTATTGAATAATAGCTATATATAAGCCGCGGTGGTACAGCGGTAGCATTGTTGCCTAACAGCAAGAGGTTCTCCTATTTGATTCTCAGCTGGAACACCTTCTGTGTGGAGTCTGCATGCTGAAATGTAACATTTAGTAATGAATACAGTGTTTCAAATGTAGTGGTTTTTCCTTGACTGTGTCAAACACAAGAATATCTACAGGACTGTTAGTAATTAGTCATTGCAGAAACATGTGAAAAATCAAAATGTTACTGTTCATAATGGTCTGTATTAAACTTTTTAAAATGTAATAGTGTCCAGTCACCCTGTGTCCATTGTTAGTAAAGTAACCACTGAACCTTTAGTATTCTTTTAGTTATCCTCTGATTTCTCACTTAGTCCATTTTGGGGTCAAGGGGGAGAGCAAGACATATTTGGTGTGAGGCAAAGAAGATTAATTGGCACCTGTTTGAAATATCGAGACACACTTAAGCAAGTGCCATCATGTGGAAACTGAATTTCCGAAGAATGGAAGTTCAAGATTGTTATTTCCAGGAATATTCCCTTTTCTGTGAAGTATGATGATATCAGAGTCAGTATATATAAGTTTGGGGGTACAGGGGCTTGTTCCCATATCGGGGGTGCAGTCCCTCTGCAAAAAAAGAAGTTTAAAGGAGAACAGTGATATTCGATATTTAATCTTCTCTTAGATTATCAATGTTTTTTAGCATGTTAGGACTTGAAATCCTGATAAGCAATGTTTAAAATGTGTCCCTGGTTTTTGAGCTTTTGCCCCCCCCCCCAATAAATTTTGGCTTTTTCCAAATTTCTTGTGCTGCAAAGTTCAGAGATACAGCTGAGTGTTGAGTAGATTTTACAAGGAGCTGAGAGCTGCCGGGGAACAGAAGTTTAGTGCTGCTTATGCTGTGTATGCTTGAAGTGTTAATAGCACAACAGGTTATGTACTTGCTTTTGATGCAGAAGGTTGTGGGTTCTACTCCCACAGTATGGAGATGCATTGCTGATACTATACTGAGTTGTAAAGGGGGTGGATACTGCAGTCCTTCTTCATGAAGATACCTAGTTACTATGAACCTGTTATCAGTTGCCATTCCCTATTGCAATTACTAGCTTATCATTTTTTTAATATAATATAGACAATTTATTCCTCAAGGGCAGCAGGCACTTTATTTGTAGATGAAACAGTGAAATATAAAGTTGTTTGCTAGCAGCAACTTCTTCATTAGTTACAGATCTCTTTAATGTGGAATTATTTAGATGACTTTTACTTCTTCAGAGATTGTGCATATTTACTGATACTAGTGGACTGCAGAAGTTTGAGTAGACTTTTATAGGTTCATAGGTAGGTACTAAGCTATTGGCCCAAGGGCCTATGTAAACCTAGCCAACAAGGTTCCCTGGCTTACGTCACCCAAGAAAGTTATTTTCCTGTGCCACTGTCAAGCAGAGACACAGAAGTCATCCCCGGGGTGTATTCCCTATTTCCCATCCAGTCATCAAGATTTTTCTTGAAGAGTGCTAATGAAGAACTTTGTTTGACATAGATGGGTAGCCTGTTCCAGAGTATGGGAAGTCTCTGGGACAGGAATCTATCCCTTCAGCATGTCCTGTTTATTGTGGTGTCAAGGTTTAGGTCCCTAAAACATGTAGCTCAGAGGGATTGGAATTTCTTTAGGTGTAGCATGTCTAACAGCTCTGGGTTTAACATAGCTTTATATGTTAGGCAGAGATCACCTCGGAGCAGGTGATATGCTACAGAGTAAAGCTGCAGTTTTTTGAGGTGGCCAGTGTAGGGCATTTGTTTGAGGTCAGTAATCCTCTTTGTGAGGTACTTCTGTGGCCTTTCCAGCTGCTGCAGATGTCTTGTGAGGTACATTCTAAAAGGGGTGTTGTACTCTATAATGGGTCTAATGAGTGTCGTGTAGAGGAGAACAATGACCTCTTTTTTCCTGGATGAGAACCCTTTTATGATGAGGTGTGCCACGTAGAAGGACTTCCTGACTACTGTGGCATTGTGACTATCAAAGGAGACACTACTGTCCACCTGGGTCCCAAGGTCTCTTATCATACATTCGGTGTTAAGTAGATTGCTGCCTATGTGATAGTTCATGGGTACAGAGTTTTTACCAAAGGGGATGACACTGCACTTTTTGGCATTGAGCTTGAGACCATGGCTCTGACACCAGGCATCTGTCTCAGCGAGGCCCTTCTGTAGGATATCCACATCATTTGGGGACTTGACTATGGCTCATAGTTTGCAGTCATCTGTGAACTTCATTAGCCAGTGGCCTTCTGTGTTAGCCTGTACTTCAGAGAAGCAGATACCAAACAGGAGAGGTCCCAGGATGGAACCCTGTGGTACTCCACTTGTCACTGCTTTGAGGTCAGATTTGGAGTCTGCAACTTTTACAGTGTGGGTTCTGTCAGTGAGCCAGTTGGCAACCCATGTTGTGACGTAGGAATTTATACCTAGTTTAGTGAGTTTAGCTATAATTCCAGAATGGGGGATGGTGTTGAAAGCTTTTGCGAGGTCAAGATAGGCTGTGTGAACCACCTTACCCTCATCTATGGCTTTGTTGACTGCCTCAAAGAAATCGATCAGGTTCAGGAGGCATGAACTGCCTTTCACAAACCTGAACTGGGTGGGATCCAGAGTTTGGAGGTTACCAATGTCTTTGTTTATGAGTTCCATGATGATACGTTCCATGGCCTTGCAGACCAGGCTCATTAGGCTAATAGATCAATCGTTCCCAGGATCAGTGGTGGCTTCCCCTTTGTGGAGTGTGATAACTGTTGCTGTGCGCCATTCAGTGGGCACAAAGCCTGATGCAAGGCTATTATTGAACATGGTGCTTCAGTGGGGAGCCATTTTGTTCTGAAGTTCGTGTAAAACTCAGCCAGGGATGTTGTCCAGTCCCATGGATGCTGTGTTTTTGGCTTTAGAGAGTGCAGCTTTTACCTGCATAGTTGTGATTACAAGGACTCTGCATTCTTCCTGTATAGATATGGGCCCTTTAGGGGGTGAGGGGGGTAAAGTTAGCACTGAACCTATCTGCCAGGATGATGGCAATATCAATTGGTTCTGTAATTTTCGTGCCATTATGCTGTAACTCAGAGCAGATCTGGGTGTTGCCATCGAGATTCTTGACATAACTATAGAATGCTTTGTGGTTGTCCTTAGAATTAGTGTCGATTTTGTTTTCCTAGCTAGCTTTGGAGGATCTTATAAGGGATCTCAGCTTCTTACTGAGGCTGACCAGGGAGCTCCTCCACTCATGGGATTTTACTCTCTTTTGCAACAGTTTCTTCCTTCTGTTGTACAGTTTGTTTATGGCAGGGGACCACCAGACTGGCTTCCTTTTTTTTTGGAGGATAGCATCTTGGTTCTGTTTGGGATAGCACAATCCATGCACTCATGTAAGTGCTTATAGAGTGCATTTGTTTAGGATTCAGCAGTTGTAACTGTATTGCCCATCTGCATGGGTGTCATGAAGTTCACCACGTCTGTCTTAAGAAGCATGAAGTTGGCTTTGGAGAAATCTTTTACTGTGGTTTCCTTAATGGTGGGTGGGGGCGGGATGTGGATATCAAGGGTGATTAGCTTATGGCTGGATTGGACCAACAAGGAGTTGACTTCAGGTGTGGAACACCGGTCACTCATGTTGGTAATGACTAGGTCTAGGATATTGTTGCCCCTGGTGGGGGTGTGGATAAGTTGATGCAGAGCATTGGAGTTTATGAATTCCAGAAAGCGTTGAGCTAAGGATTTGGTACATGAGTAGTTTTCCCAGTTAAGGGTGGGGTAGTTGAAGTCGCCCATTATTAGGGTGTTTGGTTGAACCCTAATATTTTCCAGTATATCAAGAAAAGAGGAGTGGGAATCCTGGGGCATGGTGGATGATCTGTAGCAAGCTACAATTTGGATTGCAGTTTTGCCCAGAGTTAGTTGCACTTGGATAACCTCGGATGCATTATGCTGAGCAACTAGCCTGGAGGTGTGGATATCCTTAATGAATATGGACACACCTCCGCCTTTGGTGTTTCGGTCCAGGTTACATGGCCAAAAAGTGTGGTATGAGTTATAGCCTGGTAGTGCAGGGGTGCTCTCTGGAGCCTTGAACCAGGTTTTAGTCACTGCACAGATATCAATGTTCTCCATTTTAAGGAGTGTCTCGAGTAAGTGCATTTTGAGATTTAGACTTCTAGCATTGAGTAGCATTACTCTCAGTTTTTGCTTGCCTGTTCCTCTTATGGTGGTGAATTTGTTATTTGAACCTTGCCTAAAAAAGGCACTATAGAGGCAGCAAGAGCCTTAGCCAGTATCTGGAATCCAAGGGACAACAGGTGCAGGCCATCTGTGGCAAAGCATCTTGGTCTGTCGCCCATGTCATCCCAAGCAGACAGATACTGGATCCCCTTAGAATGACACCAGAAGCTTAGCCAATTGTTGAAGTCAATCATTTTGTCCTTGTACTGCTATATCATTCTGTGCGATGGCAAAATGCTACTCAGGGCTAGAGTCATACCTGCCTGAGCTACAAGACCAGAGAGCTCTTCCATGTCTCTTTTCATGTAGTCCAGAGAGGTACATCTCAGGTCATTCACACCAACATGGACAATGACAGAGTCATATTTGTACTTGTTGCAGAGTGACCTGAGTGTGTGGATTATGTGGCGGATCCTGGCATCAGACAGGCAGCTGACAATAACCTTCTCCTTGTTTAGCCTGGTGAGTGGGACATCCGTGTGCCTGCCTATAGAGTCACCTATGACTAGTGTGTTGGGTACGTTGTTTTGCCTTATTGGCTGTGGTTGAGTAGCACACTGAGTCTGTGGGCTATGTTTCATTTGGGTTGTTTTGGGGAATGAAGGTTGCTTGCGTTTCTGCTTTGGAGGTCTCTGTTGCTTAGACAGATTATTATTGAGAGCCTCTGCGAATGTTTTTGTGTTACTATGTGTGGATTTTGGTGGTGTAGCTTCAGTGACACTATGTGATGAGTGCGGTGTGGTGCAAATGTTTATCTTCTCCTCATGACTGTCAAGTTCAGTCTTGGTTAGAGAGAGCTTTACCTCCAGTTTGGCTAGATAAGTGCATCTCTCACAGGTTGTAGTATTGGGTGGTAGGAGGAGAGGGTTGTCTGTGTACATAAGGCAATTTCTACATTGCCTCAAGATGCCCAGATTCATCAGATAGGCAAGAGAGAACACTGGCAGCTGACCCTTGGACATGCCTGAATAAAAAACTATTTTCCTCTAGATAAGTGAGGAAAATGAGTACACGAGCTGTTTTTCTCTAAGCAAGTTAGAAAAGTAAGTACAAAAACTGTTTTCCTCTAGGTAATCAGGAAGGTTGAGTGCTATAGTAATTAGTAGCTTATTTAGTGCTTACAAGTTCTGATGGAAATGTTCTGAACTGGGCAGTTTTGTCATTATTAGTGCATGCATTTTGTTTCATTGTTTACTGAAAAAATGTTCAAAACAATAAATTTAAAATGCTTTCTAACAACTGTATTGTAGATGTTTGAGTAGACTTTTATGATGAAAATGTTCTGAATTTGGGCAGTTTTGTCATTATTGGTGCATGCCATTTTGTTTCATTGTTTACTGGAAAAATGTTCAAAACAAATTTAAAACGCTTTCTAACAACTGTACTGTATTGCACAAGGAATATAATTTAATACAATCAGGAAGGTGTATCAAAGAGCACATGTATGTTTCATGTGCAAGGGGCCTGATTTGAAAATAGCCCAAAGTTAATCTTTATCTGCCACTGGCAAAATGTATTTTCTTTGAATGTGGGTTTCAATGTTGTTTCAATGAATGTGAGTTTCAAGGGGAGAGAAGTTTTAATGCTAAGTCTATTTTCACTGTGAGACTGCATTTCTTTGTTTAGCAGACGTCTATTAGTGTTTGTGCTGTCAAATACAAAATAAAACTTTCAAATGAAATCCAAATCATCACATAAGTAAAGCAGTATGCACATTACAGTGTTTATGGTAAATGGGGCAAAATAACCAAGGAGTGGGACATTGGAATGGCTGCAGGGGGAGGCTATATTTGACCATGATTTTGTGAGGGGGAAGGGCAACAAACTCAAAGACAGCCCCGTCTGAACTATACCTCTCAACTGTCCAGATTTTTCATAATGAATAGATTTTTTCATCTTATTTTTGGTTTGTTCCTCATAACATTTGTGGTTTTCTGGAAAATCATTTAGGAATGAAGTTACTAAATAATGAAAGACATTGTGTTTCAGACTTTATAACCTTCAGAAAAATGCATACTAATGCAAGACCTGTTAGTCTATCAACTGTCTTAAGTTTATACAAGAGCAATTTTTACTACTGTTTACATGTTCCCCCAATATATTTGGCCTTGTCCAGATTTCCTGCATTAAGAGGTTGAGAGGTACATGCAAATAAATCCTGTTATAGAATTAGAAATATCCAAACCTCTCAACTGTCCCCAATTTTGGTTCAAAATGTTGCTCTCCCCCTAATAATCCTGCCGCAAAATGGCAATTTTGGAAGAAAACGTGGAGGGTTTACATTTATAAATATCTGTAATGATCAGAGTTATAGACTACTTTTATTTCAGAAATGCATGTAGATTCTTTTATTTTGTTAGCTGCTCAAGTTAACAGTACTAATATTAAAAAAGTGTCCCTTCTTTGACAGGTTCCCAGCTGTATTATGTGGCAATTTTATATTTTTGCATCACATTTCTGGTCCGTTTTCATAAAATTGTGGTTTTCTGGCAAATTAGTGGCAAATCATTAGAGACTGAAGTTAGAAAATAATGACAGACATTTGAGTTTCAGATTTCATACCCTTCATAAATTTCATACTAATGCAAAACTTACTACTATTGTATTATCTTTCTAAGTTTTTAAGAGCAATATTTAAAAAAAAAATCCTTATTTTTGTCCCTTTGTCCCACTTCTATGTATGGCTTTGTCCAGATTTCTTCCTCTGAGGTTGAGAGGTATGACTGTCAGAGCCATCACCGTCAGCCAGAGATATTTCAAATTGTGACATACTTGTTGCACCCCACTCCCCCATGTAGTGACTCTGGATGTGTCCAAGCAAGGCAAGGAGCAGTTATGCAGTGTAAATGTGCAGAGTATCCCCTCATCCAAGGTAGACACAAGTACAACAGTGGCTTTTCATCTGTCCTTGATTTTGCAGAATGTTCTGGTTTTCTGTCATATTTTATACTGTTGATTTATGCTTCTTATTATTCAGAAAATGCATGCTGTCGCAGTGCCCTGTTGCCCTGTGTTTAAGTAGCGATGCTTTAATGACCATCAGGTAAGCTTGCCTGAGATTGTAAGGTGCAAGTAACCTTTAATAAGCATACTCTTAAAGAATTACCAACAGTGAAAGCCTTTTTGTTGTTGTCATGCAGAGAATATCTACATAACTAGATAACGTATAAGTCTTAGGTGTTGAAATGCATATGACAGTATTTGTAATAAAGGACAGGATTGCAGTATTTCCAGAAGCTCATTACATTTGTTGGAGACTTGCAGTCATCATTGCAGGCTGTACTCGTAAGCTAAATAGAATGCCAATCTATCATGTGTGGTCCATAACCTATGCAGTAATGCTTTAAGCAATTTATCTTGAGCTTGTTTCTTGTTTGCTGTTCATTTTTTACTTTGATCATGTTTTCCCCATGAAACAAGTAGATAGTTGTTGTCGGGCAGAAGGTCTTTTTTGGATAAGAAACATTTTTACAAGTGGGGGTATCACAGAGACTGCTACTTTCAGCATGTTACTTGGTGCTTTTATATAGCTGAATATAAATTATAATTAGAACTGCAGTGTAAGGAGAAGTGGTTTGAGTTAAGTGCTGCTTGTTTTTTTATACTTGATTTTGATTGGCATTCCAATAATGTAGTTAAAAAATAATTTATTTTTTCATGCCTCACAACCTTTTTGTTTCCATCTAGATATTAAGTAAGCTGTCATGTAGCCAATGCATTGAAATATTTTTTCTTCTACACTTTATTTTGTCTTTATTGGACTCTCATAATGACGGTTGGCACCCAGGGCAGTGTATTTAATTAACGTTCTAGTTGTTGTGGTTTTGAGCATAGCGCCACCCCTTTCTAGTTGGTCCCCCTTTAATTTGAAGTCACCAGCCACCACTGATCAGACCCACAGGAGAGGAGGAGTAGCAATACTCTTCCCTAGCAAATATACATTAATTCCCTACTCAAAACCAACACCCAACTTCTCACTAGCTGAAGTACTAATCTCCTTAGTAAAACTTAACCATAAAAACATTTGCATAATTGCTCTGTACATTCATCCAGGAAACAACATACCAGTATTATAAAACATATTTGCCTGAACTTCCCAAAACATAGATAGTGAAACTATCATCTTAGGTGATGTAAATATCGATTGACTAGACATTGCCCACAACAACCCCTCAAAAAAAATAAATCTTTACTTCTCCCAACTAATTGAAGACATCACCACACCTCACAAGAATAACAATTGGGAATCCACAATAGATTGGATATTAGTGTCCCACCCTTACAATGTCATCACTACAGGCATACTACTTAATACCATTAGTGACCACTACCCAGCATATATCCTACGCACAACTACTCCAACCCCAGGCCAACACCAATACAAATTAACCAGAAATTTTACTAAGTTCCAACCATCCATATTTAATGAAACCTTAAAGTAAATTGGGAACCCCTCAAATCCCTACCACTTAATGAGGCTGTTGAATAAATAGTCAAGCACCCACCCTCCTTAAACATACAAAACGTAACCATGCAAGCTGGTTCTCAAAAGCCACCAAAGAATTAATGTCCAAAAGGGATAAAATGTGGAAATCATGGCAAAAAAAAAGACCTCTCAACTCTACTACATTACAAGCAATTCCGTAACCAGGCAAAACATCTAATAACCAGTGATAAAAAAAGCCCACTACCTCCATTTACAAAGTATAACATAATCTCAAAAAATTCTGGTCCTCCATCAACCAGCTATTACAACCAGGCTGTCAAAGCAACCCATCCCCTGACCCATACAACCCCACTACCAAACTTGCCGCCCTCATCATTTCTTACTTCCTTGATACCATGGCTAACCTAACCACCACCTTTCCCACAGTTAACATCACCACCACCAAGACAGCTGATGACCATATCATCCCAGAAAACAATCCTACCCTCAACTCTAACCTACAATTCTCCCCCATACCCACCACCAGGATAAAAAAAAAAACTGTTACTTAAGCTAAAACCCTGTACTCTGGCCCCTGGCAATCTACCCCCACACTTCCTGCAGCTAGCAGCAAACTCTATAGCTCATCCCATCAGCATACTCATTAACAGATCAGTTAAAGAATCCCTTGTCCCAGACATCTGGAAAAAAAGCATTCATTCTCCCCTTACACAAGGGTGGCACCAACACAGATGTCACATACTTTTGACCCATAGCAATTCTCTCACCACTCTCTAAAATACTTGAAAAATGCATCCATGCCCAACTCCTCAACCACCTGCTTGAAAATCATATTTTATCACCCACTCAGCATGTTTTCAGACCAGGACACAGCACATAGGTTCATAGATTAGTATTAGGCTAAATGCCACTATGGACCATTTTAAGCCTAGCAAATTACCCCATGTGAGAATCAAACCCTGCACCTTGTGTCTATAAGGCAACCACCTTGACCATTATGCCAGCCTCCCACCCCTCCTATCCTTCCTTGATACAGTTCACAAGGCACGGGATTCTGGTAAAATAATTGCTATACTTTTCCTCAACCTCTCCAAAGCTTTCAATACCATTTCCCACACTATCCTCCTCTCTAAGTTATCCACCCTCCACATTTCTCCTCCTACCCTACAGTGGTACAACAGCTATCTCTCCAATAGGCAGCAATCCACCAAATGGCAACAATCTTACCCTTCCTTCCTCAAAACTTCCACAGGGGTACCCCAAAGCTCCATATTTGGTCCTCTCTTATTTAGTATCTTTATTAACAACATTCACTCCACTCTCCCACAATACTCAGTAATCCAGTACGCTGATGACTCTACAGTAATATGCACTGCAAATTCCAGCTCTTATCTCCAGCAAATCACCCAGAATGCCCTCACCTCCACTGAATCTTGGATGCTTAATAATCATCTTGCCCTAAATCCAAAAAAAAATTAAACTAGTAATTTTTACCCCTAAGAAAACCACTCCCTTAGATAAAAAAAACTCTTCATTATACAAGCCCACGACAATACCACTATAGAAATTGTCCCACACACTAAATTACTAGGCATTATTATAGATGGAAACCTTAACTTTCAACTATGCATGAACAATAACATAAAAAGACACCAAAAGCTCTGTATGCTGTACAGGCACCAACAATTTCTTAGCCTCTCTTCTATACAAACCCTTGCAACTACCTTTTTATTACCCTCTCTCCTTCATGGTGCCCCTCTCCTCACTAATATCCCAAATTCTACAATTCTACAAAATCCAAACTTGATATGTGTTACAACAGAATAGCAAAATTTGCCACCAAAGCCAAATTCTCATCCCACCACTGTAACTCACTGAAACAATTAGGGGGTCTGGAACTCCCCCACCATCTCTCATTCACCCAACTAACTACAGCAGCAGAAAATAATCTACATTCCCACAGACTGAACTCTACTTGCCAAATACCAACCCAGCAGGCAACTAAGATCTAAAAATAATCTACTTCTAAAAGTAGAAAAGCTCATCTTACCTGCTGGTCAACTCCTCTACTCCTTCACCATCGCCAAACTATGGAACTCACTTCCACCTTCTATAAGAAACACAGGCAGCACCACCACTGCATTCAAACAAATTCTGAAAAATCATCCCAGCTCTTCCTGGCTATGTACCTGCTCTATAACCTAACCTCTTCCCTCTCCTTATATGATGACTAAACTGCTATGTCTTTTGCTATGAGTGACTGATGATACTTTCTCCATACTTATTTTTTTCATCACTCATTGATACTGGTATAATAATACTGATTAATATGGCTCTGCTTATATCTCTCTGATTGAATTCATCTGGCAACCAACTAAATTCCTGCTTTAATGTATATTTTCTGTATATATTACTGTAATCAAACCAATTAGCTTCCTACTTTTATGTATATATTCTGTATATATTACTGTAATTACTATGTGTAACACTGTTTCTACTTCTGTACCAATTAATATTTATATTTTTCTGCAACTATGTTCTTGTTGGAGCTTTTCTCCCCAGGCCTCCACTGAAAATGGGCTCTTTTAGGCCCAGTGGACTTTCCCAGTAAACTTCTTTTCTTCTTTTTCTTTTGGCTGTTCCCGTAAGGGGTCGCCACAGCGGGTCATTTGTTTCCATTTCTTCCTGTCCTCTGCATCTTGCTCTGTCACACCAACCACCTGCATGTCCTCTCTCACCCCATCCATAAACCTTATCTAAGGCCTTCCTCTTTTCCTCTTACCTGGCAGCTCCATCCTTAGCATCCTTTTCCCAATATACACTGCATCCTTCCTCAGCACATGTCCAAACCAATGCAGTCTCGCTTCTCTGGCGTTTTCTCCAAAAGTCCAACCTAAACTGACCCACTAATATACTCGTTCCTAATTCTGTCCATCTTCATCACACCCAGTGCAAATCTTAACATCTTTATCTCTGCCACGTCCAGCTCTGAATCCTGGCTTTTTGTCAATGCTACTGTCTCCAACCCATATAACATAGCTGGTCTCAGTACCCTCTTGTAGACCTTCCTTTTCACTCTGACTGGTACCCATCTGTCACAAATCACACCTGACACTCTTCTCCACCCACTCCACCCTGCCTGTACTCTCTTCTTCACCTCTCTACCACACTCACTATTACTCTGAACTGTTGATCCCAAGTATTTAAACTCATCTACCTCCACCAGCTCTACTCCCTGCATCCTCACCATTCCTCTATCTTCCCTCTTATTGACACATACATTCTGTCTTAGTCCTGCTAACCTTCATTTCTCTCCTCTCTAGAGCATATCTCTACCTCTCCAGGGTCTTCTCAACCTGGTCCCTACTCTCACTACAGATCACAATATCATCTGCAAACATCATAGTCCATGGGCCCTCCTGTCTGATCTCATCTGTCAGCCTGGTCTTTTCTGGTAAACAAATGCAATAAATAAATAAATAAATAAATAAATAAATAAATAAATAAATAAATAAATAGTTTATGTTTAAAGGAAGATAGTGAGGTGCACTGTTTAACATGCAAGGTAGGTTTATTCCAGAGATTTAGGATGTGTTGGATCATAAACCTCTCCCTCCATTATGTTTTATTTATTTGCTGGTGAAGATTAAGGTTCTTAGTTCTAGTACTGGTGAAGATATTGGACTTGCAGAGAAATAGGTGATGCAGGACAATCAGGTTTCTAATGGTGCTGTAAGCAGGACTGAGATCTCCCCTCAAAAGTGTATAAGACACTGTATTAAGGAATAGAGCTTCCATCATCTCTTGGTAACTCAAGGACTATAGATCTGTGATCTTGTTGGTTAAGAACCTTTGAGGTGTTGTTAATTGTTTGATATATTTAGTAAGATTCATCCCAAGGGGGAAATTGCACTTGATAATTAGCATTATCAATGCGGAGTAAAAGGGAGTGAGTATCTCTTTAGACCTTGATGATATTCTTTTAGAAATTAGCTGGGCTAAACAAAAGAATTTCCTTCTAACCATTGTTATATGATGGTCAAAAGAGAGGCAACATTCAACTCAAGGACCTAGGTCTCAAACTACATTCTCATTTTGTAGAGATGTACTGTCTAGACCATATGATTAAGGGTTTGTCTACCAAAGTGATGATACACTTTTAGCACTTAGTCTGAGATAAGTTTTACTACACCAAAAGATTACTAGGGAGAGTTCATTTAGGAGGGTTTGTGTGTTATATAACTTAACAGCAACCTCCACTTTGCAATTGTTTGCAAATTTTGTTAGCTAGAGATCCTGACTCTCTGTAAGGTGATCTGAGAAGTAAATACCAAAAAAGAGGTCCTAGCACAAAGCCCTGAGGGACACTTCTGGTCAGTTTCAAACTTTCTGATGAGGTGCCTGCAGCTTGCAATGATCTGTCTTTTAGCTATGCTGCTTTTCATCCTACCACACATAAGTAAATTTTAAAGGATTTATCTTTTGTATGATGCCAGCATGGGGAATGATATTGAAAGCCTTTACCAGGCCAAGATACACAGCATGCAATTCACGGCCACCATCTACAGCCTCCATTAGTCTTTTGAGGACATTTACAGATTAATTGGACAGGACTTCACAAAACCAAATTTTTAGGTGACAAGTCTAACAATATTCATGATATCACAGTTTATGAGGTCAGTTATAATACATTCCATGGATTTGCAGATGATGCTTATAAGGCTGATAGGTCTATAATTACTTGGGTCATTTGTAAGACCACCTTTATGGTGAGGCATCATCACTGCTGTGTACCATTCATCAGGGACAAAACCAGTAGTTCAACTTAAGTTAAATAGTGCTATTAGTGTGTCTGCAAGTAAATATTTAACATTATCAATTAAACAGCCAGGTATATTGTCCGATCCTATGGAGGAAGTAGTTCTGGTCTTGCTTAGCGCGTTCAGTAAATGATCTTTAGAGATATTTGGGGCAGTAAGGGCTTCATATTTTTCATGTTTGAATAGAAATTTCAGGGGTGAAACTGGCTCTAAATTTGTTCACAAGGATGTTGGCAATGTCATTGGGTCAGAATAGGAGGCTCCATTGCGATTAAGTTCTGAGCTCTGTAGGATAGTGTTTTTTTTCTAATTTGGCTAATGAAGGACTTACTTTGACTTTAAAGGCCAGCCTAAATACATGGGCTCCTTTAGTGGACATGACAGCACCCATTTTTTTAACGCTTTTGATATTATCCTTATGCATATGGGCTTTAGAGTTGCTAAAATGTTTAAGGAATTTCTTTATTTTGTTGTGTAGTTTATTTATGGTAGTGAAGGTGGTTTGTTTTTGAATTTCCCATGATACTTGGTGTGATGATGTGAGGTATTGCCAGCTATGCCAGGAGAAGTAGGGCACTGGATGTGTAACATATGCCAGCATAGCTAGCTGGAGTTTTGTAAAGAATTACATATGTCATTTGTATATCAAACTGATTTGTACAGATGCCTGTTTGGGTTCATGAAGGGTAGATCTTGTCTCCTGAACCTGATTGACTTTTTCAAATCAGTCTCCAGAGCCATGGACAAGAGTAAGGCGGTCCACACAGCCTATCTGGACCTTGCCAAGGCCTTTGACACCATCCCCCACTTTGGAATCATAGATAGACTTACGAAGCTGGGCATAAATCCCTACATCATTCAATGGGTTGCCAACTGGCTTACTGACAGTACCCATACTGTAAAAGTGGCTGACTCCAAATCCAACTCCAGACAAGTGACAAGTGGAGTACCTCAGGTTTCAGTCCTGGGACCACTCTTGTTTGGCATCTACTTCTCTGAAGTACAGGCCAACACTAAGGGACTCTGGACGACTGCAAACTGGGAGCCATTATTGAATCCCCAAATGATGTGGATACTCTACAAAAGGGCCTTACAGAAACAGATGTTTGGTGCCAGAGCTATGGGCTCAAGCTCAATGCCAAGAAATGTATAGTTATCCCCTTTGGGAAAAAAACATGTACCCGTGAATTACCACATAGGTGGCAGAACACTAAACACCAAAAGTGTGATAAGAGACTTGGGGGCACAGGTGGACAGTGGTCTCATCTTCGATAGCCACATCACCACACCAGTCACAAAATCCTTCTATGTGGCACACCTCATTACTAAGGACTTTCATCCAGAAAAAAGGAGGTCATTGTCCAACTGTACTCATCCCTCATTAGACCCATTATAGAATACAATGCCCCATTTGGTATGTACCTCTCAAGACAACTACAACTACTGGAAAGGCCACAGAAATACCTTACTAAAAGAATCACAGGCCTAAAGCAGATGCCCTATGCTGACCACCTTAAAAAACACCAGCTATACTCTGTCGCATATTGTCTACTCAGGGGCGATCTTTGCTTAACATACAAGGCCATGTCAAACCCAGAGCTGTTGGACATGCTACACTTAAAGAAATCCCAATCCCTCAGAGCCACATGCTCTAGGGAGCTAAACTTTGTCATCACAATAAACAAAAAATGCTGGAGGGATAGGTTCCAGACCCAGAGACTCCCCAGACTCTGGAATAGACTGCCCATACATGTCAAGCAGAGCACCTTTTTGTCCCTCTTCAAAAAGAACCTTGACAATTGGATGGGAGAAAGGAAATTCACCCCCGGGATCACATCAGTCGCTCTGCTAGACAGGGGTCCTGTGAATTAAATAGTGTGGGAAGAAATAACCAGGGAATTGTTATGGCTAGGCTTGTATAGGCCCTATGGCTGATAGCCTAGTATCAACCCATGAACCTATGAACCTATGAACCTGGAGAGAGACTGATACCCAGACCCCGGACTGAGTGTATTCCCTGTGTGCTCTTAAGGGAAATTGTGCTTAATGCAGATAGCTGCATCTGAAAATAGTGTGTGTAACTATTTTTGTTCCAAGTGAATGTCCCTCTCCAGTGTCAGTGGTGAGGATTAAGGTTCCTTGATTGCTGGCCTTGAGAAGCGACATCTTTACTTAGTTCTGGTAGGAAATGCTAGTTTGATGCATTTTTGGGTGTAGAATTTCTTAGTAAAGTCTGATGCTGTGTTACCATCAGGGAATATGCATCCATAAGTGAATTTTGATATTTTGTCACATATTAGGTTGAGGTTAGCATGTTGTAGTCATTACATTCAGTGGAGTTTGCTGCAGAAGCATTTGGAATTTAAAGGTGAAGGCCTGAATTTTATTGTCAGATTTCTACAGGGAAAGAGAGATTACAGGAACAGTGCAAGAAGTAGCCATATTTATAAGAATTAGGTCAAGAATGATGTGCTTTTTAGATTTATTTACCAGCTGTTCAAAGGAACTTTTGGTTAGTAACTCCAGGAATGTTTGGGTCTATCCTACATTGGAAGTATAGGTAGATGTAATTTATTTCTAAAAAACAATTAAAGCAAGTGCTTCTTTCTTTATTTGATAGTACTTTTTGGCCTGGATTCAGTAAAGCCTATAAGATCCACTAAGACCATGTGCATTTCGCACCATGACTCGCACATGATAACACACTGTTTCTGATTCAGTAATCAGTTCTACACAGCATGTAGAGCCATGCAAACATGGTAAAAACATGGTACACTAGTTACATTGTAAGCAGCTGAATTATATGCTAATCAACCAATCCAATATGAAGGAGCTATTCACCAAGCTAGAAAGCAACCATGTAGACTCACCCCGGGATTCATGAAGCTTGCGCCAGGTGCAGGCATAGCGTTGGTGTTCCAACACCAAATATGGCCAGCGAGCAATCCAGGTACAAGCTGTTTCCATGTGCACTACCTGCGTACACTACGCCCGCACAGCTCCCAGCCCCTGTATGCTAATTACCCCATTTGCAGCAGTGTAGCATGCAAATGAAGGTATTTAGCGATCCAGGAAGTGGTGCAGGCATAGTGTAAGCATGCAGAAATGTAAACCGTAAAAATGGTTTACATTTTTGTAAACATACAATCGGAGCCATGACAGCTGACCAAACACATGTATTATATTGTTAATATATGCCAATGGCTAAATATATAGCCATTGGCATAAAAAAATGTACAAAATATAAAAAAAACATTTAATTTTTTTTTCACACTATCGTGAAGTTTAAGTGCAGGGCAGCATCATGCAAACGGGATCGCAAGGAAAATATAAAAATATAGAATAAAACTGCAATGTAACACATATCATGATTTCCCCATAATAGTCTATGGCAGGCATGTTACACCACACCACCATGCAAGGGTTGCTAAGGGGCTGTGACAGTGTTTTGCATGGTAGTTAGGAATTAGTAGGAAATGCCATGCAAATAAGAGGAGTAATAGTGAATCACAGATTCCCCACTGGTGCAAGGATGCACCTCACAGCAGAGCATTATAACACCGAGGTGTGTCCTTGAGATAAAAAAGACATCAAGAGAGGGGTGTGTCACCTTTGCTGTAAGCAGTTTGGGGCATTGCTAATCTGGGTTTCCCATAGCTAAGCAAAGCTGCAGGAAAGGGGTGTGTTGCACTGGCTATAGCTTTGCTTAGCTGAAAGCACACAAGGTAACCGAGTATGCATGTGAACAGAGATTAAAACGCGCTTAAACTCAGTAAACGGGTTTGTGCGACGTGCACTGGAAATGAAACAGGAAGGATATAGGAATAAAATAAGGAAATGCTGAAGCAGGGAAACTGGAGTACAAATAACTAATTAACACCTAGGAACCTACAGTGGGCCATTGACAACAGCTAACAAGGCTGCAAGCAGCTACCTGCAAAACAGGAAAGGGGAGGGGCTGTACTGCAAAGAAAACAGTAAAGTTTCACAGCAGAACAAAGCAGAATTGCATTATATCAGCTACAAAACACATTTTGCAACACATGACTGGGTAGGGAAAGTACAAAACAAGAAAGTTGGCAGGTGGATGCATGTCTGACAATGGGAGGGGATCCAGGTTTAAAAGTGAATTAAAGGGCAACAGAATAATCAAGGTAGGCAAGCATAACTCCACACTACAGGCCCCACGCTTGCAGTACTCACTATAAAACCCATAACTAAGATACCCTGCAGATGGAATTGCTCATACACAGCCAATGACATCAGCAGCATCCATAGCACAATAGTATAAAGTGTGAAAGGACCTCACACACACTTGTGTATTCCCATACACTCTGCACCATTGGTGTATACATATGGGGAACTTTTAATATGTACATGTTAGGGGCTGCCATAGCTTTGATCCACCAGCATGTGTTGGAGACTGAAGGTGGTGTGGAGGATGATGCTGACAAACACCTCAGGCACCAGAGGAGGAGAAGAGTGTTCAGACCCAGGGTAACCTACCAGAGGCTACATGATCTGGAGAGAGTAGAGTGTTACAGGGTGGACAGGGACACCCTACAGCAACTTGTGGAGCTGTGCTGGCCATGCCTCAGAGCCAGAACAAACAGAGGGCAACCCATCCCAGTGGATAAGAAGGTATGAGAATACTAGCCACAGGTACCTTTCAAAGGCCAGCTGGGGATATCATGGGGATCTCACAGGCATCGGCATCCAGGGTACTTCGCCAATTCCTGGATGCCATGTTACCACATGCTAATGAGCACATATAATTCCCCCCAAAACAGGAGGAGATGGCCAGCAATATGCATCTCTTCCACCATGTGGCAGAATACCTGGAGGTACTAGGTGCAATAGACTGCACGCACATACACATCAAGTCACCACCCTGTGAGCATGGTAGGCGCTACATAAACTACAAGGGATACCCCTCCATCAACTGCTAAGTCATGTGCAATGCCCAGGGCATTATCATGGATGTGTGTGCTGGCAGCCCTGGAAGCTATCACAACTCCCACATCTGGCATGTCTCACAGCTGTATCAGGTATTTGCCAGGGAGGACATCCCAAATGGCCACCCGGTGAGGGATGCTGGCTATGCACTGGAACCATGGATGATGACTTCCATCAGAAATGGACACACACCCATGCAAGAACACCATAATGAGGCACATGCACAAACCAGAATCATCATAGAGCATGTGTTTGGGGCACTTAAATCATGGTTCCATTGCTTGGACATATCTGGTGGAGACTTGCAGTACTTTCCAGGCACGTGTGCCCACATCTTTATAGTATGTGCCATGCTACACAATATGATATGATGGAAACAGCTGCAGCAGGGACAGAATGGTGAAGGCCTTCACAGCCCACTACCATTGTTAAGGTCCCCACAGGTACAGAGGTACTCAGACCACGAACACACTGAGCCAGCCCCAATAGGCAGATGGAGGCATGCCCAGTATGCCCATGCCTTGGCAAGGAGGGAACATATAGCACACACACTGACAGTGTAGGCACCTAGGGACTGACACCTTTCTCCACCTGCACACTCAGTAAAAATGGATGGCACACACACAAGACTACCCATAAATTGTCATGTATAGGCAGTCTATTGTGTACATCCAACATAGGCAGCCCTCAACTATTGCACACACAACTGCTATTGGCACAAGGTAAGTCAACACATGAACAGTAAATTAAGCTATCGGCATGTGCTGAAACTGTATGTATTGGTTCATTGGTTCATAGGTAAGTACTTGGCTAACTGCCCAAGGGCATTCATAAGCCCAGCCAAAATGTGTCAGCTTTTGCCACACCATTGATTAATTAACTGTCCCTCTGTGGAGCAGAGCCAATGGTGGGATCCCTGGGGTGTATCTACTGTTCCCCATCCACTCTTAAAGGTTTCTCTTGAAGAGTGTTAGTGATGGGGCTCTGTATAATGTAATTAGGGATGCTGTTCCAAAGCATGGGGAGTTCCTGTGACAGGAATCTGTCCCTCCAGCATGTTCTAGTTATTGTTGTGGCAAGGTTTAGCTCACTACAGTGTGTGGCTCACTGTGACATGGATTCCCATAGGTGGAGCATATCCATTAAGCCTGAGTTGGACATGGCTTTGTTGGCCAGCAGAGATCATCTCTGAGTAAACGAGATGCCACTGAGTAAAGCAGGAGTTTATTCAGTCTGGCTGCATAGGACATATGTTTGAGGCCAGTAATCCTCTTGGTGAGGTATGTTCTTGGACTTTCCAGCTGTTGGAAGTGTCTTCTGAGGTACATCCCAAATGGGTTATCATACTCTATGATGGGACTGATGAGTGATGAGTAAAGGGGCACTATAACCTCAGTATGTCTTAGATGTGAACCCTTTAGTAATCAGATGGCCTACATAGAAGGATGTCATAACTTCTTTGGAGATATGATTGTTAAAGGAGAGATCACTACCTACCTTAATCCCTAGATCCCCTATTACCTTGTCTGTATTAAGGTGGCCGCCACTTATGTGTTAATATGCGGGTGTTTAGTTTTTCCCAGATGGAATGACCATGCAGTTTGTGGCACTTAGCTTGAGGCCATGACTTTGACACCCTGTGTTGGTCTCTGTGAGGCCCTTTGAAGAATGTCTGTGTCAGTTATGGCTCCCAGTTTGTAGTCATTGCCAAACATCATCTGCCGTAGTCCACCTGTGTTTGCCTGTACCTCTGAGAAGTATATGCCAAACAGTAGGTGTCCCAGGACTGAGTCCTGCGGGATATCAGTTGTGACTGGTTAAGAGTCAGACCTGGAGGCTGCTAGTCTTACCATGTGGGTTCTGTGTGTAAGCCTGTTGGCAACCCATCCTGTGATGTATGGGTTCATGTACAGGCTGGTGAGTTTAACAATAATACCTGAGTGGGAAATGGTGTCAAAAGCCTTGGCGAGGTCCAGGTAGTATGTGTGAACCACCTGTCCCCTCATCTAATGCCTTGGTGACTGTCTGTAAGACGTCAAACAGGTTTAGTAGGCATGATTTGCACTCAACCAAGCTGACCTGAGTTGAGTCAAGTGTTTGGAGGTTACCAATGTCTTTGTTAATGAGTGCCATGAGGATGCCCTCCATAGCTTTGCAGACCAGGCTAGTCAGGCTTATGGGGTGGTAGTTACCATGGTCAGTTGTGTCTCCACCTTGGTGGAGTGGAATAACCGTTGCTATGTGCCATTGTATGGGCACGTAACCTGTGTAGAGGCTGAGGTTGAAAAGCTTAATTAGGTGGGGGGTTAGTTTGTCTTGTAGTGTTTGCAAGACGCAGTCTGGGACACCATCTACCTCCATTGATGCTGTGTTTTGCCATTTGAGAGGACTATTTCTACCTGTGTGTCTCTGGTGTCAGGGATACTGTACTTTACGGGTATTGTTGAGGGCTCTTTAGGGGGTGAAGTTTGCACTGAATGTATCTGCAAGGATGTTGGTGATATTAGTAGGTTCAGTATATTTTGTGCTATATTGCACTGACACAGTGCAAATGTGTGTGTTACCACTTAGATCCTTGACATAGCCAATGAGGGCTTTGTGGTTATCTTTCAAATCCTTGCCTATTTTCCTGTTGAAGTTAGCCTTGGATGATTTCATGAGGGACCTAAGTTTCTTACTGATACTGGTCATGGATGTCTGCCCTTCTTGGGATTTGCTGTTTTTCTGGGCTACTGTCCTACTTCTGTTGTATAGCCTGTTTATTGCAGGGGTCCACCAGACTGGTGTCCTTGTCTTGGAGGAGCAAATCTTGGTTTACCAGTGATGGCACGATCCCTACATCCTTGTAGGTGCTTATAGAGTGCATTTGTAAATCTTTCTGTATCTTGAGCAGTGTTTTCCCTTACCTGTGAGACTTGCCTAAAAAAGGCACCATAGGGGCGCCAATAGCCTTGTCCAGTATTCAAAAGCCTAAGGCTGACACATGCAAGCTGGTATCGTATTGTTGCATGCATGTTTCCCATCTGTGCTTGTTTCTCATCTTTCCTGTAGGTAACCTACTGGTAAGCAATAGAAAGCCTTAAACTGATACAAGTCTTCTAGCTTCCAAGATAGGCTTTTGGAGTGATTAAGTATCAGTGTTCTGTATGTTCTTGCTGTACTTAACTGTTTTCTGACTACATGGAGATTTTTCACTGTATATTGTGATCTGAAAGCTCTGTTTATTCACATATTATTTCTGTGATGGCCTGCACTTTAGAGGTTCACAGATAGGTAGTAGGCTATCTGCCCAAGGGCATTTAGAAGCATAGCTACAGTGTGTTGGCTTTATCTGCACCATTGATGAAGTAACTGAGCCTCTGTCAAGCATAGCCAATGAAGTGATTCCAGGCAGAGTTGCCGGAAGCTGTTGAAGACTGGGGTGGCGGAGGGTGTTAGGGGCACTTAGTGATCTAAAAAGAGCATGTTAACATGAAAAATCAACACCATTCAATTTCCCCAACAGATCTTGCAGTTATAAAACTGGAGGGGCTCCCCCTCCCCCTGGCTGTATGGTTTTGGGACACATGATCCCAGGGGTGTATATTCTGTTAGCCATTCACACATCAAGGTTTCTCTTGAAGTGTGTCAGTGAGGGTCTATGCCTTATGTAGTTAGGAATTGAATTTATAGTCTCTCATTTCATTTGTTATGTTTTGATTTCAAGAGTAAGTGAAGCTCAGTGAGTCTGGGCACCTCTGCCCTTTGCTTAGCCTAGCTTACACATAGAAATCATCTAAATAGGAAATAGAAACAATGTTAATGTTAATGGTGCAATGGTTACAGCATTCACATAGTATCTGTGCATTTGTGGTTCAAATCCCAATAAAGTCAGAGATGTTTTTCATGTTAAAAAGTATACCTTAACCACAGCTTGCATATTTAGGTAGTATTCTTCAGTATAATAAACATTTAAAACACCCATATTAACCCATGTATGCTGGAGAGTAAAGTCAACAGAGATTGTAATGTTATGTAAGCACATAGTGAGATGTTACATCTCTAAAATGTATATATTCTGAGTAGTTAGCAGATGTGGCCATGTTTGTGCGCACAGGTTATACGTTTTTAAATTTTGTTTAACCGTGTTTAACTGCTGCTTTAATGTCACACAAACACTTTTAAACATGCTTACAACTGCTTAAATGAGCCTTATTCTTGTGTAAAAAACATTTTTAAAGCATCGCAGGTCTTGAACCCTGGACACCATAGTAATCGGACTTACCACTAAGCCATCTGAGGTATATAGATGTTTCATGGTCTTTAGACTACACCTTTTACTATAGGCATTCCACAATACTGATCACAAATGGGACAGTCACTTTGTGTACATATGTACAGTACATTGTAATGTACTGTAGTTTGTGAATCAACATATACAAGTCTACATATGTATAACTGTTAAAAATTAATAATATATATATATATATATATATATATATATATATATATATATATATGTGTGTGTGTCAGTGATGTCTGCACATAGATATAAACATCGATATAAATATATATATATATATATATATATATATATATATATATATACAGTTACATCTATAGCCATATATATATATATATATATATATATATATATATATATATATATATATATATATATATATATATATATATATAAACATCTATGAACAAACTTCGTGACACAGAAGCAATCCAAAGGAATTGAAGTGTACACAAAACACTTGCAGCTCTGGTATTATAACTATTAATATTAACTTAATTCACAATAGCAGGGATGGTTGTTGTGTATGTGGAGATTGGGGTGGGGGAGGAATGATGGGTAATGAAATTATGCATCAAGGAGAGCCTGGGTTGGATGTTCAATAAGTGAACTGGAGGGGTATACATGGAGTATGGGGACAGTAAAAAAAGGACACAAAACAAGAACCATTCTCATCCATAATACACCCTGTCAGGTCACATTGCAACACTTAATTCCACAAACATATGAGCATTAACAAGTACCACACATATGTACACCAACTGACTGTCACATTTGTTTTCAGTAGTGAGGAATTCCCGTAGTAAAATGTATATTCTAAACACCATAACATTTGTACATATCTCAGATGCCTTAGTGGTAAAGTCAGTGACTGTGGTGTTCATGGTCCCGGGTTCAAGGGCTGCTAATTTATTTTGAGGGCCAAAATAAGGGCTGTTGGATGCAGGTTGATTAAGGTTTTAAGCAGTTGTAAGCGGTTTTGTGCCAGTTTGCGCAACGGTAAGAGGCGCTTAAACATGGTTAAATGGATAAGCGCTTCACAGGTGTAACCTTTGCTTACAGTCAAGCAGACCACAGGCAAATTTGCTTACAACTGCTTAAATGTGCGTTAATCACATTTTCCCTACCAGTATCTGCTCTGAGAGGTAAAATAATAACCACTTCCAGGATTAGAACCCACAAACATGTACACCATACTCAGAGTAACCTACCAGTAAGCTACCTGTGATGTACCAATGCCAGTTGTGTATTCAGACAGGTTAAAACACAAAAGGGAGGATTGTGTGGAAATAGGACAAACCGCCATGTACCCAATGAAAGGTGCATGCTCTCTCTCTCTATGTATATATATATATATATATATATATATATATATATATATACACATACATATATATATATATATATATATATATATATATACAGATGTACATATACATATATATATATATATATATATATATATATATATATATATATATATATATATATATATGGTTCCCATTCAGAAGCCTGAAACATCATAAGCCTGAAAATCAAAATCCTGAAACCAAAAGCCTGAAAATTCAGAATCCTGAAAACTCAAAATCCTGAAAGCCCAAAATCCTGAAAGACCAAAATCCTGAAACTCAAAATCCTGAAAACACAAAATAGACATACTGATGTCATTGTGGCTTTGCTATTGTTAGCCCTGTGGTGTTAGGTCATGCGTTGGGGTCAGGTAAGTGTGCGGTTGGTTTTATTTTAGGGTTAGGCGGTTTAAGTGAGTTAGGGTTAGGCGCAGGTTAGGCATGTATGCAATAGTGACAAATATTGGGGTTAGGGGCGGTTTAAGTGAGTTAGGTTTAGGGCGCGGGTCAGGTGAGTGTGCGATAGTGACGGACCTTAGGGTTAGGGTTAGGGTCAGGGTCAGTTGGTAGATATTAGTGTCTTTATAGTGACATATTAGCATTATTTGTGTTTTCAGGATTTTGAGTTTCAGGATTTTGGTCTTTCAGGATTTTGGGCTTTCAGGATTTTGAGTTTTCAGGATTCTGAATTTTCAGGCTTTTGGTTTCAGGATTTTGATTTTCAGGCTTATGATGTTTCAGGCTTCTGAATGGGAACCATATATATATATATAGAGAGAGAGAGAGAGATAGATAGATACATGTTGATATATAGAGATGGGTCCACTTTACTTTACCGAAACGACACTTCACCGACACGTGGAAGAACGAGACGAAACGACCGACAGGTAAGTTGACTGAAAAGGTGATTTGCCGATAGCCGAAAGACCGACAAGGGTAACGTGTGAGCGCGACTCGGTAAGTGTGCGATAGTGACAGAGTTAGGAGCGGTCAGGTAAGTGTGCGATATTGTGCGATTTTGGGTTAGGGTGTGGGAAAGGTGAGTGTGTGGTAGTGTCGGAGTTAGGGTTCGGGTAAGGTAAGTGTGTGATAGTGACGGACTGTAGTTTAGGGACGGGTTAAGTGTGTTAGGTTTAGAGTGCGGGTAGGGTGAGTGTGCGATAGTGATGGGCTTTATGTTTTAGGGTGGGTTAAGTGAGTTAGGGTTAGGGTGCAGGTAGGTTAAGTGTGCGATAGTGACAGTCTTTAGGTGTAGGGGTGGGTTAAGTGAGTTAGGGTTAGGGTGCGGGTAGGGTAACTGTGCGGTAGTGTCGGACCTTAGGGTTAGGGTTTGGGTTAGGGTTAGTGGATATGTCATTGTGTGTGATGTGTAGTTTACGTTGTTTGTGTCGGTGTAATTGTGTTTGGTTTTGTGAGTTGTCGGTGTTGTGTGGTTTCGGTTATTTGGGATCGGTGTTTTGTGTGTCTTGGTTTACCAGTGATGTGTGTCGGTGAAGTGTCGTGTCAGTAATGTAAAGTAGACCCATAGAGATATACATATATGTAGATATACAGATAGGTTAAAAACATCTATACATCTATGGAGGTACATATAAACATATGCAATAATATACAAACAAATTAAAGGAAAAACACTGATAAAAACACCAAATGGAGAAAAAAATCACACTGGAACCAAGAAATATTGTAGTAAGCACTCAATCATGATCATGTTGATAGTGGCAGCAGAGTCTATTGATACATGACTCTGTTTGGAGAGTGGGTGTCTGTGCCCAACAGAGCTCATGGTTCTGGTGGATATGTGAGTATATACCCAGAAAAGGATACAGACCTGATGACACTTGCATCATCTGTAATCAACTATCAGGATGTGATGTGCTCCTCTGATGAGGATTGCTACTAAAGGTAGCTGCTATGTTTCTGTAATAGCCAGTGTTGTCACGTCCATAACACAAATATTTATGTGTGAGCATCACTGTCTAAAACATCTTCATAAGTAATAAGTAAAATAAATACAGTACTTGGTACTTGTAGTACTGAATGGTCATACAGGCATGTCCACTAGTCAGCTACTGGTGTTTACTAATGTCAGCTTTGTGTATGTGGTCATCCTGAGGGAATGTAATCTCTATGCCATGTACACTGCCAAACCCACCTAACACCACACCCCACACATTGTCTGGGATGCAACTACAGGGGTAAGCTGGAAGGCAGTCTAGTCTACAGTCATGACTTGACTGGACAGTCATGAGGTGTAAGTTAACACATGCATCTCATCACCACAACCAACACATACTCTTATCAGAACACAGTAAGGACACCCACACATACCACTGGAAATCACACACATTTACAGAGGCTTCTAAGTATCTGGCCAAGCAAGAGACCTCCCAAGTTGGAATAGACAGACAACATAATATACAAACTGTATGACATAGTTTGCCAAATTGTGCCACACCTCAGAACACGTGGCCAGAAACATGCCCTACAGTACTCATTTGTGAATGCAAACTCTAACACTATGTTACACACCAAGCTATACAAGGGCAAACATACTGTCAGCTGCCTGTCTGCCATGATTAGCCACATACCCATACACTTAGACTACCTTTTGAACTATACACATGGCTCTGGCATATTCCATGTTGTTGTGTAGGACCTGTGATGCAGTAGCTTGGACTGCATGGAAACACACATGTAGGAACTGTCAGGTCTTGTAGCCCATGCAGGTATGTCCCAAGGCCTGGGTAGCATTCTGCCATTGGCCAGAATGATACTGCAGTACAGGGAAAAAAGGACTGTATTCTACAATTGTCTAATGTACTGGTGTAATTCAAAGGGTATCCAGTATCTCTCTGCCTGGGATAATATGGTTGACAAACCATGATGCTTTGCCAGACATTGCCTGCACCGGGAATCTGGATACTGGCTAATGCCATCATCATGCAAAGTTCAAGTGAATGTCCACAGCTGTAACAGGGACAGCCAAGCAATAAACTGTGGGTCTCGCTACTCAACGATACATTTCAGAAACTCAATATAGACTCACTTACGTCAATCCTTAACATGGAGAACATATCTGTGCAATGACTGTGATATGGTTCAATGCTCCGGAGAGCATCCCTGCATGACCATGTTATAACACATACCTCACCTCTTGTCCATTAATCTTTATTGGAACACACAGGCCACAGGTGTGTCCATATTCCTGAAGGATATGTACACCCCTACGCTAGTTGCACTTGCATAACTTCAGATGCATTATGCTGAGCAACTACCTTTGTGTCAAAGTGTAATCCAATTTGCACCTTGTGACAGATCACCCACCATGCCTCAGAATTCAAAACTGTCATATTGTGCTGCAATGGGGAATATTAGGTTTGAGACAGAAAACCATAATAATGGCTACTCTCAACTATCCCATTATGAACTGGGAAGACTCCTCATGTATCAAACACCTGTGCTCAATGCATGTTGGATTTCATTGACCCCAATGACCTGGATCACCATAGTCACACAAACAGGGCTAACAGTATGCTGCACATAGTCAGTCTCCAAAGCCAATGTTATGCTTCTTAAGAGCAAAGTGGTGACTATCATGGCACCCATACAGATGGACAATGCATGTGCAAATGCTGAATCCTAGACAAATGCACTTTAAGCACTCACATAAGTGCAGTGATTGTGCCATTGAAACAGAACCAAGATTCAACCAAACACAAACAGGAAGACAAACAGGTGGTACCCTGCCTTAAACTGTACCATAGAAGGTAGTAACTGTTGCAAGAGTGAACACACATGAGTGGAGGTGATCCCTGGTCAGCCTCAGTAAGATGCAGATACACCATATAAAACCACACAAAGCTACTGTGAAACTAATCAGCCACATATTATGAGGTCAACCACAGCACATTCTGTAGCTGTGTCATGAATCGTAATGGCAACAAGACCTGCTGTGCTTCACAACACTATGGCATGAGAAGTACTGCACCTACAGAAATAGCACTTGTTCATCTAGATAGGGTCTTGGATAACCTAAACCCACTCTCACCTCCCCCCAACAGGTACACATATTTATATATCCATGTACACTACAGATCCCCTGTAATAAAAACTATACAGGTACAAGCTGCACTCTCTAAAACCATACATACAGCTTGCATGGGACCTGTAACTTCCCAGGGTTTATTTTACACAAATGTCAGAACAATTTGCTCTGCACGTACACATCATGTTCAATCATAGCTTCATGTCAGGCTGTGTACACACTGAATGGTGCACAGAAACAGTTATCACACCCCACAAAGGGGGAGTCACCACTGGTAATGGGAAATAGTGCACTACTACCCTGCTGAGTCTGGTCTGTAATGCCATGAACCTTGATCAACTTATTTGATGTAGTCAGTACAGATGTAGATGACAGTAAGGTTGATTCACACAGCATATCATGACCTTGCCAGGTCTTAGGACACCATCATCCATACTGTGTTCCAGCTACACTCAGTAAACTAGGTGTATATTCCTATGTCACAGAATTGGATGGCAATTGGACTGCTGGCAGAACCAACACTACAGAAGGTGTCTGACTAATACACGCACATCAAACCAGTGCCAGCTCCAGTAATACAGGTTTCATTCCTGGTACTCCCCCTCTTTGTTATCTATACTACACAGACTAACACAGAGGGCATCTGCCTATTGAAGTTTGTAAATGACTATGAGCTAGGAGCAATAGTTGACTCAATGAGTGCTGCGGGAAACATACAGAAGGGCCTTTGTGGGTCAGATGTTTGGTGTGTGACGTATGGCCACAATCCGACAGCTAAGTATTGCATCGACATCCCCTATGTTAAAAACCCTGTACCCATTAACTACCATCTAATGGAAACTGTGTGTGTATGGGATGCAGCTGGACAGTAGTCTTTCCTTTGATAGTCACTTCACCACGCCAGTCAGGTAGTCGTAACTGGCATCCCTAATCATGACAGGGTGCCATCCAAGAATATAGAGATCATTGCTCAGCAATACTCAACACGCAAGTGACCCATAATAGATCACATATTTCCTTTAAGGGTTATTGGCCATGTTCAGATGGCCTACACCTGCCTTCCCAAACCCTAGCTCCACTATGTAACATGATGCCTACCCTGAATGAAGCCATGTCCAACCCAGAGATGTTGGACATGCTACACTCATACATCCTGATTTCAAATAAACACATACTTCATGGACATCCACCTTTCTAGTACAAGGATCATAACATGCCTGACAGATCCCTGTCCCATACACTTTACATACTCCTCAAATACTATGCATCCCTGCACAGCAAAGCTGCATATTGCCCCTCTTTGAGACATAGTGTGATGACCGCAAGGCAAATACATCAGTAACCCTGTGGATCAGTTCTGTGGCACTGCTAGAACTGGTAACTGAAAGTTACCTGTCTATTGGCAACAGCTAGGTAACCTTTCAGCATGGGCTCATAAATGGCCAGGGCATATAGCCTACTAGTTCACTATGACCATACATGCTATAGTTGATATTATACCCTGCAAATACCATCAAGCTAGCCATTGTCCCATGTGTTTCACATGTGCAACACAGGTAATGCATGGCAGGATGCTATACTGCTGTACAGTGCCATGTAGGTGTATATGGCAAAACACATACATGTGAAAACGTTCCATGAGCAAGTCTGCAGGGTCACAGGTCATGTCCCTTAAGGCTGTGTATGACTATCTATGTGCCATATATACAGCATTAAGGTCTCTTGCATTAATGTGAACACATCCAGGCATGTGCTGATAGGTAAAGACACCAGTACAGGCAAACAGACATGCCCACATCAAGAAAACACCCACATGGAGTATGAGCAATGCCATCACTTGACACACACATATATGGTAAAAACATGAAATCATCAGTAAGTGTTAAATATGTGTGAGTTAAACATGTCAGTGGTGTTAGTGTCATGCAGATTTGCAAAGACATATTTGTAATTATAATAAATATGATACACATGTATGTGCAGCTGTACTTCTGTACTTCTCTGTGAGTTACTGTGACCTGTCTCCATAATTATGTCTTCCAGGTATGCCGCATGCCAGGCTCCCACCATACACCCGCTTGGAGGATGAGGTCCTCATTCTATACCTCCTTGATAACCATGAAACACTCTACAGACATGTGCCACAGGATGCACAGCAGCGGGATGCCCAGTGGGAGGAACTTCGCATGAGGGTAAATGATGTTGGCGGCCACAATCGCACCTATCAGCAGGTGCACCAACACTGCACCAACCTCATTAGATGGGCGAAACAGTGTGCAAATGCAATCGCCAGGGAACAAGCTGCAACAGGTGGGGGGGGTGGAACGGAGCGAAGGCAATAATTCCAAACGAGGAAATAAAAAGAAAGACTTTGCAACGGGTTCTTCACTGGGTGAAGGACAATCTAAGCAAACATTTAAGAGGGGTAGATGGAATTGATCTTACGGACTCTGCTTTATTAAATGATACTAATGTAGTGAATATTTCTGGCTGTAATATTTCTAATGAAGAAATATCTGTACTTAAGTTGGGTCTTAAATTTGTCCCTACTGTTTTTCCTAGACATCATTTACTTAAACAAGAGACTTTTAAATTTGTGAGAAACTTCATTTGAGATATTTTTTCTCAAATGTTAAAAAAGTCTCTATACATGAGGACTTTTGTCCTAATATAGTTTATAGTGATAGTGATACTAGTATGGACAGTTATTATTCTTGTCTTTCTGATGAAATGTCACCATCTTTGTATTCTCAAGCTTATTCTTTACTTAATACTGATGGTATTAATTTTCATAGTAGGTTTATTCCACCGTATAATAATTCTACTATCATTCATTTTTCTGAAATGATACATTTCTCTATTCAAGAAATGTTTAGTTCAGTTAATAATGGCCGACGGCTATATAATATGACGAAAAATGAATGGAATGCTATGAAAAATCTTTCAACTAGACATGATATTGTTATTAAAATGTCTGATAAAGGAAATAAAATAGTATTATTGAATAATAAGCAATATTTAGAAATGTGTATGGAACATTTAAATGACCCTTTAACATATGAAGTTAGTGATTATGATAAATATTCTACAGCCATGAAAGAATGCACCAATTTATTGGATAAAGGTGCTAGATTGGGATATATTTCCAAAGATGACCTTGATAAAAAATTTTGCTTGGAAAATTGTAATTTAGCTACTTTTTATTGTCTCCCAAAACTTCACAAAAATATGACAAACCCGCCGGGTCGTCCTATTGTTTCGGCAAGTAATTATTTTTGTTGGAACATGGGTATTGTCGTTCATAACTATTTGTTACCATATGTGCAAAAATTAGAGTCCTATATTAGAGACTCTTTTGATTTTATTGATAAAATAAGTGATATTATTTGGACAGATAATATGTTTTGGGTGAGTGTGGATGTTGTGAGTTTATACACAAACATCAAACACTCAGACGGATTGCAAGCTTTATATTATTTTTTAGGTGATAATCCTACCACCCATTTTATAATGGACTTGACTTCTTTTTGTCTCTCTAATAATTTTTTTAGTTTTAATCAAGTTATTTACCACCAATTAAAAGGAACTGCTATGGGGGCATCTTTTGCCCCCATGTATGCAAACCTTTTTATGGGTAAGTTTGAATTGGAGTATGTGTATATTAATAAATTTTATAGAAATCATGTTTTGTTATACTACCGCTACATTGATGATTTGATCTTTCTTTGTAGCGGTGGTCGTGAATATATTCATAAGTTTTTTTCAGATCTAAATAATAATAGGTATAATTTACATTTTGATGGTTTACAGTTTGGTAGTAAAGTTCATTATTTAGATATTTCATTATTAGGAGAGGTAGGTAATCAGATTTATACTACGGTTTACCGTAAATTTATTGATGGTAACCAGTTCCTGTTTGGAACCAGTTGTCACCCTCCACATACCTTGTCTACTTTACCTTATGGAGAAATCATTAGATTATCTAGATTATGTAATAACAAATTAGATTTAGAAAAAAATATTTATGATTGTATTATTATGTTCTTAAAAAGAGGATATAGTATGGAAATATTAAATGCATGTATTAATAAGCTATTGGATAAAAATAATTGTAGTAATGTTAATAAATTTATGATTAATAGGAATAGAGAAGATTGTAATTTTCCCCCCTATGTTAATAAAGTTAATGTTATTAGAGGGAATAATAAATGTTCAAAAGCTTCTAACCAAGAAATACAAGATATTTATTTTGTTACTATTTATAATGTATGTAGTAATAAAATTTGGGATATTATTAAATATTTTTGGAAATTCTTGATTTTAGATAAAAATCTTTATAAACTTTTTCCAACTATTCCTAAAATATCCTTTAAAAGAGGTCAAAATCTATCTGATAAATTGATAAAAACTTATTATATTTCTCCTTCTGACAAGGTTTATCATAATTTAGACATATATGGTACAAGTATTTGTGGCCATTGTAGTATGTGCAAATATGTAAAATTATATTTTGATAATATTAATGGAATTCTGTTTAAACCTAATAGTAATTTTTCTTGCAATTCTGTAGGTGTAATTTATTGTATTAGATGTCCATGTAAATTGTATTATATAGGTGAGACAAAGAGAACATTTAAAACTAGAATGCAAGAGCATATTAGAGATATAAAAAGAGGAATATTAACTAGTCCAATTGCTTCTCATTTTATGGAGTGTCATAATAGTAATGTTGAAGTATTTGAATGTTGTATTTTAGAAAAAATTTTTATTAAGACAGGTGATGATAGATTAATTAAAAATATTTTGTTGTTTAAAGAGACTATTTACATTTTGAAATATAATACTATGTCACCTAATGGTTTAAATTTAGAAATAAACTGGAAAAGTTTATTATAAGTTTTTATTATTATTATTGTTAGTTTTTTTGAATATTAGAAGTTCTCTTTTTAATAATATTCTGTTTTTTGATTGACTAATTTATGTAATTGCTTAATTAATTAGAGTATATATTGGAGTGGGTGTGTTTTTGTAACTTGTACTCATTGAAGGCTATTATGCCGAGGCACTAAGCTGGATTAAATCTTTTGTGGAACTGGTGTTGTTTTTTGGCTGATGCCGTTTTCTTTTTGTTGTTTGTGATTATAGTTGATATTATACCCTGCAAATACCATCAAGCTAGCCATTGTCCCATGTGTTTCACATGTGCAACACAGGTAATGCATGGCAGGATGCTATACTGCTGTACAGTGCCATGTAGGTGTATATGGCAAAACACATACATGTGAAAACGTTCCATGAGCAAGTCTGCAGGGTCACAGGTCATGTCCCTTAAGGCTGTGTATGACTATCTATGTGCCATATATACAGCATTAAGGTCTCTTGCATTAATGTGAACACATCCAGGCATGTGCTGATAGGTAAAGACACCAGTACAGGCAAACAGACATGCCCACATCAAGAAAACACCCACATGGAGTATGAGCAATGCCATCACTTGACACACACATATATGGTGAAAACATGAAATCATCAGTAAGTGTCAAATATGTGTGAGTTAAACATGTCAGTGGTGTTAGTGTCATGCAGATTTGCAAAGACATATTTGTAATCATAATAAATATGATACACATGTATGTGCAGCTGTACTTCTGTACTTCTCTGTGAGTTACTGTGACCTGTCTCCATAATTATGTCTTCCAGGTATGCCGCGTGCCAGGCTCCCACCATACACCCGCTTGGATGATGAGGTCCTCATTCCATACCTCCTTGATAACCATGAAACACTCTTCAGACATGTGCCACAGGATGCACAGCAGTGGGATGCCCAGTGGGAGGAACTTCGCATGAGGGTAAATGATGTTGGCGGCCACAATCGCACCTATCAGCAGGTGCACCAACACTGCACCAACCTCATTAGATGGGCGAAACAGTGTGCAAATGCAATTGCCAGGGAACAAGCTGCAACAGGTGGGGGGGGGCACTCACCCAGCCCTCACTCTCACGTACCGAGGAGCTACTGGCCAACCTGGGGGCACCTGCAGAACTCCATCCATAAGCTTTAGCTGGAATTGTGGAGGTGGGTGTCTCACAATCACTGAGATGGGAGTTGCCTGGTAAGTCACTACTGCACATAGAACACAACTATATTTCATATAGTTACATGTGTTACTGTACAATATTTAACATAACATTGTATGCAAAGCATGTATGCACACATGCCACATACTATAGTTTGCTACTCTATGTATGCACAGATGTGCATACTCCATCGGTTCATAGGTTCATAGGTAGGTACTAAGCTATTGGCCCTAGGGCCTATACAAGCCTAGCCAAAAAGGTACCCTGGCTTTCGCCACCCAAGAAAATTATTTTCCTGTGCCCCTGTCAAGCAGAACCACAGAAGTGATCCCCAGGGTGAATTTCTTATTACCCATCCAATCATCAAGATTTTTCTTGAAGAGTGCTGATGAGGAGCTCTGTTTGACATAGATACATAGTCTGTTCCAGAGTATGGAAAGTCTCTGGGACAGGAATGTATTCCTCCAGCATGTTCTGTTTATTGTGGTGACAAGGTTTTGGTCCCTAGAGCATGTAGCTTGGCGGGATTGGGATTTCTTTAAGTGGTGCATGTCCAACAGCTCTAGGTTTGACATAGCTTTGTATGTTAGGCAGAGATCGCCTCCAATCCACGTATAGTTGAAAACACTTTATTCGGATAAAACAGATGTAAACGCCTGAACGCCTTAAAGTAAAGCTGGAGTTTTTTGAGTCTGTCTGTGTAGGGCATCTGTTTGAGGCCAGTAATCCTCTTTGTGAGGTATGTCTGTGGCCTTTCCAGTTGTTGTAGATGTCTTGTGAGGTACATACTAAAAGGGGCATTGTACTCTATAATGGGTCTAATGAGTGATGAGTAGAGGGGAACAATTACCTCTTTTTTTCTGGATGAGAAACCTTTTGTGATGAGGTGTGCCATGTAGAAGGATTTCCTGACCACTGTGGCAATGTGCTGTCCACCTGTGTCCCAAGGTCTCTTATCACACTTTTGGTGTTAAGTAGATTACCGCCTATGTGGTAGTTCATAGGTACAGAGTTTTTACAAAAGGGGATGACAATGCACTTTTTGGCATTGAGCTTGAGACCATGGCTTTGACACCAGGCATCTGTCTCAGTGAGGCCCTTTTGTAGGATGTCCAGATCATTAGGAGTTTTGATTATGACTCCTAGTTTGCAGTCATCTACAAACTTAGTTAGCCAAAGACCTTCTGTGTTAGTCTGTACTTCAGAGAAGTAGATACCAAACAGGAGAGGACCCAGGACTGAACCCTGTAGTACTCCACTTGCCACTAGTCTGAAGTCTGATTTGGAGTCCGCTACTTTCACAGTGTGGTTTCTGTCAGTAAGCCAGTTGGAAACCCATCTTGTGACATAGGGATTTATACCTAGTTTAGTGAGTTTATCTATAATTACAGAGTGGGGGATGGTGTTGAATGCCTTGGCGAGATCTAGATAGGCTGTGTGAACCACCTTACCCTCATCAATGGCTTTGGTGACTGCTTCAAAGAAGTCTATCAGGTTTAGGAGACATGATCTGCCTTTTACAAACCTGAACTGTGTGGGGTCCAGAGTTTGGAGATCTCCAATGTCTTTGTTTATGAGTTCCATGATGATATGTTCCATGGCCTTGCAGACCAGGCTCATCAGGCTAATGGGAAAGTAGTTCCCGGGGTCTGTTGTGGCTCCCCCTTTGTGGAGTGGGATAACCGTTGCGGTGCGCCATTTAATGGGCACAAAGCCTGAGGTGAGGATGTGATTGAACATGGTACTTAGGTGGGGTGCCAGTTCATTCTGTAGTTCATGTAGAAGGCAGCTTGGGATGTTGTCAGGTCCCATGGATGCTGCGTTCTTGACTTTGGAGAGTGAGGTTTTTACCTGTGCAGCCATGACTACAGGAACTTTGCATTCTTCAACGAAACAAAACAGGAACTGCAACAGTACTTAAAACCAAAAACCGCCAAGCAGATAACGAAGATAGTACACTCGCCACCACAAGCAATGGTCCCAAAAAACTGCAGTCCAATCCACTTATAGTTGAAAACACTTTATTCGGATAAAACAGATGTAAACGCCTGAACGCCTTAAAGTCACAAACACCCACTGCGTTTTCGTCAACTTCTTTGACTTCCTCAGAAACAATTGGGACCATTGCTTGTGGTGGCGAGTGTACTATCTTCGTTATCTGCTTGGCGGTTTTTGGTTTTAACTTTGCATTCTTCCTGTATAAAGATGGGCCCTTTAGGGGGTGAGAGGGGGGTAAAGTTAGCAATGAACCTATTTGCCAGGATGTTGGCAATATCAGTTGGTTCTGTATATTTAGTGTCATTGTGCTGTAACTCAGAGCAGATCTAAGTGTTGCCATTGAGATTCTTGACATTGCTATAGAATGCTTTGTGGCTGCCTTTAGAATCACTGGCAATGTTGTTTTCATAACTAGCTTTAGAGGATTTTATGAGGGATCTCAGCTTCTTACTGAGGCTGACCAGGGAGTTCCTCCAATCATGGGATTTTACTCTTTTTTGCAACAGTTTATTTCTTCTGTTGTAGAGTTTGGTAAATTGCAGAAGACAACCCGATTGGCTTCCTTTTTTTTGGAGGATAGCATCTTGGTTCTGTTAGGGACAGCAAGATCCATGCACTCGTGTAAGTGCTTATAAAGTGCATTTGTGTAGGATTCAGCAGTCGTACCTCCATTGTCCATCTGCACGGGTGTCATGAAGTTTTCCACTTCTGTCTTAAGAAGCGTGAAGTTGGCTTTGGAGAATTTTTTTTCCGGTTGTTTTCCTAATTGGGGGTGGAAGCGGGATGTGGATGTCTAGGATGATTAGCTTGTAGCCGGATCTGACCAACGAGGAGCTGACCTTTGGTGTGGGACACCGGTCACCCATGTTGTGATGACCAGGTCTAGGATATTGCTGCCTCTGGTGTGGGTGTGGATAAGTTGATCCAAGGCATTGGAATTGATGAATTCCAGAAAACATTGAGCAAAAGAGTTGGTACACGAGTAGTTTTCCCAGTTAATGGTGGGGTAGTTGAAATCACCCATTATTAGGGTGTTGGGTTGTACCTTAATATTTTCCAGTGTATCAAGAAAAGAGGAGTGGGACTCCTGGGGCATGGTGGGGAGTCTGTAGCAATTGCAGTTTTGCCCAGATTTAGTTGAACTTGGATAATTTCTGATGCATTATGCTGAGTAACTAGCTTTGAGGTGTGGATATCCTTAATGACTATGGACACACCCCCACCTTTAGTGTTTCAGTCTGGGTTTGGTGGCCAAAAGGTGTGGTATGAGTTATAGCCTGGTAATGCAGGGGTGCTCTCTGGAGCTTTGAACCAGGTCTCTGTCACTGCACAGATGTCGATGTTTTCCATTTTAAGGAGTGCCTCGAGTGAGTGCATTTTGAGGTTTAGACTTCTAGCATTGAGTAGCATTACTGTCAGGTTTTGCTTGCTTGTACCTGTTACGGTGGCAATAGTGTAGTCTATTGTACTGGCTTATGTGCTAACATGCACATTGCACCCTGTAGCTATCACACAGGCGTGGATAATGATCTTACTGCTGTGACACTCCTATTTAGGTACCTCTGGCATTTCACAGCGACAGCAGCCTGTTGCAGGTGAGATTGTTATTATTTATCAGGCTGGATAATAAAAAAATTAATTGCATGCTATCTGCCATGTGGCCATTTAACACACGTGCACATAATGTATAGTGGTATGACTGTCGCACAATGTCATGTACTATCTGACATGTCCATGACATTTTGTGGGCTGACTGCAACACTGGTTAACTATCCTGCAAAACATTGCACCCTGTAGCTATCACACAGGTGTGGATAATGATCTTACTGCTGTGACACTCCTATTTAGGTACCTCTGGCATTTCACAGCGACAGCAGCCTGTTGCAGGTGAGATTGTTATTATTTATCAGGCTGGATAATAAAAAAATTAATTGCATGCTATCTGCCATGTGGCCATTTAACACACGTGCACATAATGTATAGTGGTATGACTGTCGCACAATGTCATGTGCTATCTGACATGTCCATGACATTTTGTGGGCTGACTGCAACACTGGTTAACTATCCTGCAAAACATATCTCTCATCCCACACATACCACTCTTTGTCTGCATAACCCTGTCCTCATTTGAGTATATGACATCTATGGGTGTATGTCATATGGGACAACACTGACATGTGGAATAGATGCCCATCACAATCATTGGACAAAACATGTTTACACATGGCCATGGAGGATGGCCAGAGACATGAAGCAACACACACAGTAGAAGGGATGTACATGTGTGTACACCCTGTTGTACATTGGCTCGACACAATACAACTATGGCCTTTGTGTAATGGTGATATTGCAGATATGACACACTAAACATCATACAGGCTTGTGCATAGCTTGTGTAGGCATGACATCAAACCACCACATAACATCTTGAACATCTTGAATGTGTCACGACATGAAAGCTCTATACAGTATCCAAATACATACATGTGTTGCACAATATACACATACAACCACATCAGGCCACAGATACAGTACATTCACCTTGCTGATGCCAGACATCACTGTCATGCTTGCTCCTCATGTGTGTGAGGTACACAGATGGCATGTGGGACATGGAGTACTGCTAGGCTAGCCATGTCTGTGCATAGTTGCCAGACATCAGCAATATGGTTGCAGATGTGCAGGGGTGTCATCTGTATACCCTTCAGTGACCTGTGTCACACATTCCACATTAGGGTTTAGTGTGTATACACCTCAGTGATGAGGGTCACATTCCACATTAGATACATATTGTATCTGAACACAGTCATGGCTATGAACTGTGTCTGTAACTCACACTGTATAGCAATAGTGAATCCACATGATGCCCTGCAATGGCTATGCACATCAGCTCAATGTATATCTGTAGGGCAGACTGACAACACTGCGCCAGCTGAAAGTCCATGTTAGTATAACAGTCCCTGCATTGGGACACCATTACCTTACTGCATATTTGAAAGGACACCATTGTGTTAAACATGTATGCATATCATTCAACACATCAGCAAAAGACATGTCATACTATATGTGATTGGCAAGGTCATATGCCACACATCAGGCTGGTGTACTGTTAACCTATGCTGGTCTGTGGCACCATTGAAAAGTAGGGGCAGCCATGTCAAACATGTGTGTACAGCCACATGCACATTGTCTGTAGACTCAGCTCAGGGGTAAGCAGAATAATGTTGAACAGACATGCACTGCTGTGGGGGAGATATGCAAGCTAGGGCTCAGACAAACATAGTATTCACTCAACATACCCTTCTGCTCATGTCCTCGTCACGCATAGGGGCAGTGGCCAACACAAAGTATTAGTGGCAGATGTACACAGGTCAGCGATGGTCTGTTAAAATGTGGGGTATGTTGCACAAAACATGGCAGTGCGGTGCAACGGTGCATAGTGCATGCATTGTGTTGCGGGTTTGGGGCATGACCTACTAACACAAATGGTGCAACACAGGGATGTATGCTAACTACTACTATAATTGTGTAAGGTGCATGCCTTCTGCTATAACACATGCATGCTGTTGTGTGCAACACAGGGATGTATGATAACTACCACTATACTTGTCTAAGCTGAATGCCTTCTGCCATATCACATGCATGTTGCATTCCACTGGGTGCCATATCATGTGTCTCTGTCTGTGTGTCTGTCTGTGTGTCTGTGTGTCTTTGTGTCTGTACTGTGCTGTATAACATGTAATGTACAGTTCTTGTCTGCCCCTCACAGGTGTTGATGTAGGTGCATTGCCCTCCTGCCGTCCACCTGATGTTAGTGTCCCCATAGACTCTAGCAGTGATGATGAAAGTATGATTGAGGCACAGGCATGGTTGTCAGGGGCTGAATCTGTGCCATTGGTTGCCATTCCACCTGTATCCCCCTCATCCCCACACACAGTTCTCATGCCTACACATACCCCATCACCAGTGGCCATAGAGGAGGGACAGTTGGTGGGTGGTAACATGGAACAGGAATGTGGGGAGACTATGGAAGTGTGCCTACACACCATGATCCCAGCCAACTGACTGGTGATGTCCCACACAGGCATGTGCCCAGGGCTGCTCGTAGGAGGATTTATGGCCAACATGCCCCTGCAATTTATAGCACATCAGCTGGTGTCACCAGACACACGTTTCAGGCTGTAATGGAGGCACAAGCACATGCTGAATGGCACAACAGAGAAGGTCTGAGGCTTCAGAGGGCTGCTGTCTGTTCTTTAACTGACAACATCCATGCAATTGCAAATGCTCAACATCATCTTGCAGATCTTTTGGATAGATGATTGGGTGACATGGTGGGAGTCCTTGACCATGGCATGCCAATCCTCGAGCATGGAATGTCTGTGCTGGAATATCTGGTGGGAGTGAGGCATCAGGCACGTGGATGTAGGCCAGCTACATCACCTGTTGAAGGTTTACGTGAATATGCTGCATCACATGCCAGTTCCCATAGTGGTGGTGCTGTGCTGTCCTCACTAGGACACAACAGGCCACTTGCACGTGGTCCTGGATGGTCCCAACAGGGACATTGTTCCAGTGGACATGTGTCATCAGACAGTACCCAATCTGGACCTCTGCCTGGTAGTGCCCATGCAACCCCTGGCAGGCGCAGGTCACGTGGCCATGGCCAGACACCGTGAACTGTAAAACCTGCCCTGTATAGTCTGCAGCTGTCAATAATACCCCTGTGTAGGCCAGCCACATGCCATACCTGTGTGCATACACACACACACACACACACACACACACACACACACACACACACACACACACACACACCAGTAACAAATGTAGGGCACCTCAACACACACACGCATAACATCCACACATGCCCAATGAGATAAAAGGCCCTAACCCACACACATGATGTAATTCAATGATGCAACCTAGGCCTCTGGCAAACATTGTCACTCTGTGCATATGATGATGCCTGTGCCACATCCCTGTCATCCACACCATCGGTGCAGGGACATGCTCATATGGTCTGATGCACAGGGTGAACATTCTAGGAAGACAATTGTAGATTACCGTTGTTGAGTAGAGTTGACAGGCAGCAGGCATACCATGTACTGCAGTTTTAGAATGCATTTTGTACTTTTGCAGTATGTATCATGTGTAACAACAGTAACTGCATGTTGATCTTGATGTTCTGCCTTCCTCTTTCTGGTGTAATTGCATGTTTCGGGGGATGTCAGTGTTTGCGGTTAATGTCCCATATGTAAATGTAGACTACTCACAGGTCTGTATGACAATACCTGCATGCACTTTGTAGCTTCCACATCACAGTTATAATCTCCCAAGTTTCAAACATGTTTACTGATCTAATGATCCAAGAGCATGATAGCTGTGTAGTAAGCTACTGTGGTCAGAGCCATCACATCCATAGTGGGTGACATCACAGGTATAGTTACCTGGAGCGGGGAGGAGGTAAAAGAGTGGTTTAGCAGATGACAAGGGTAAAGGCCAGTGGAAAAAGTAGTTTCTCATTGGGAAGCAGTAATACCCGCTCTCATGATAGGATACAAGCACACATACACAGCCAGGGATTCACAGACACAGTAACACACCCACATACTCAGGGATTCACAGACACAGTAACACACACTCACACAGTTGGGATGAGAACCCCTGCTTATGTGCAAATCATCATTGCAGTATTACGGAATTACAAGATGCGCCACAGAGATTACACATGTGCAGGTAGTCAGAATGGCCTAAGATCGAGGACATCAACAGGGATACTAGAATGCGATGAGTGTATGTGGGGAGGGGGGTTCATCAGTAGGCTATGTAACAACAAGCCTCACCCCAAGGTGTACATGTTTACAGGTGGTTAGAATGCCCTTCTAAGATTGATGACATCAACAGAGATACTAGATTGCCCTTAGTGGATGGGGGGAGAAGGTCTTATCATTTCACTATGGTAAAATACAGCCTCACTCCAGGGACCAGACAGCCATACATAAAGACACACACACACACACACACACACACACACACACACACACACACACACACACACACACACACACACACACACACACACACACACACACACACACACACACACACACACACTATGGCATTCACAGAGATATATAACTATGTCACACTCATACATACACTTGACATGTGTGAGATTCAAACTTCTGCCTATGTCTTGCTTTCTACGCTTCACTCTGTACAGATGTCTACAACAGTGTACAGGAGGGTGTAAAATATTTGGGATATATTCCCCACCATACATGACATATATGGACACACACACACACCCACACGTGCCAGTACTGTGAATCAAACACCTGTCTATCTCATGATAGTTATCACAGAGTTACAGCACTATCGCAAGTGCTACAAAGTGTACTGACTCTTTCCTTTGCCAGCTGTGCTGATATATGAACAATATATGCACAGGGGAGGTGTTACTCTTACAGGTGTCAAGAAGTTTGCCTTCAGTGCCACCCTTACTGCATTCTACGTTGTGCGTCTTCCCCTTCAATTAACAAAACCATAGCTTAGCAGTTATACAGGTTATTGTAGGAAAGGTTGTAACACACCTGTGAGCTGTCATCAGTAATCATTCATCTGCAAAGTAGCCCCACCACTTAGTAGTTATGTCCAAACATCTGTCCATACCTAAAGTACAGCTTATTGTACTTTGAGCATATCACCATATACATTTGGCAATGTTGAGGCTGCATTGCAACTGCATGATGTACTAAGACAACAGTCACCTTGAAACATCAGACACTGCACATGCACGGAATCTAAAAACACATCAATACATGTACACATATTCAGTCTCCATCAGTAAGTGGACTAGCAGGTCATGAGGATACATTCCACACCTTCCCCACACAATGTGTGAAACCTAGCTGAGCATTACACCATAATGGATGTTGTATTCATGTACTGGTAGGACACACAACCACCTTCACTGAGTAGCTAAGTGTACATTTATGCCAACAGCACATATCAGCAAGACACCACACAGCAATATTCCATGTCATGATCCCACAAACTGTTAGTTGACAGTTCCACTGTGAAGCCAGGACGCTGTAATGGTCAACAGTGAGCACATCATATTTGCCATGCACACATCATATTTGCCACACACACCTCATGATTACTGGAAGACTGCCAGCAATGTGCTCTGTTTGAGCTAGGCATTACACTTATTCAATTGTGTGCGAGGTCTGTGGCATGTAAACATCTCACCCCAGCACGTTCTGGCTATTGTGGTAATAAGGTTAATGTCCAGACAGCACACAGCATGCATGGCTTGCAATTGTTGACATGGGGTATATGTAGGAGCTGTGGGTCACACATGGCTGTACATGTCATGGACATATCACCTGTAACTACTTAGGAACATACAGAGCATAGCTGTATTTCCCTGGGTCTGTCAATACAGGCCATGTGTGTAGGTCCTATGATCCTGTTATTTGGGTATGTTTGTAGGCATTGCATTTGGTGGACATGTCTAATGACATACATGCCACATGGGTTGCTGTATGATATGATAGGTGTCATGGGTAACCAGTAGAGAGGGAATATTACCTCTGTCAACATAGATATCAAACCATATGTACTGTTAGCATTCAGCAGCCATGGACCTATCTTCCATGTGCATGTGTGTAACGAATGTAGCCACCTGTATGTACAAAGGACAACAGCTATGGTATTTTCATTTATGTTGTATGAGTGTGGGATGTACATATCCAGGGCAGGTACATCTAGGTCATATCCAACCATGAGGGTGTTGTTTACTGGTGTAAAGCAACAGTCAACTGTGTTAATACTGACAACATCCGAGGGACCCTGGTATGTGTACAACTGACCTGGTTACAAACAGTGGTATTATTGCATTGCATAACACATTATGCAACTGTGTCAGTACATGGGTACTTTGCACAGTTGATGTAGGGCTAGGTACAGTCCACCAATTGAAGGTTATTTGGTGTTGTACCATACTATTTCATACCACATTTATGGATGTGTGTTGGTAGTCTGAGGACATGGTGGTGGATGTATATGAAAATACAACCTAGAATGCAGCTTTTGCCATTGTCACCTGTACCTGACTCATCTGTGATGTATTATGTTGGAGTAATGGTCTTTACTTGTGAGTAACCTTTATGAATATGTGGACACTACCACCTGGAGTGGTCCATACCAGTGTTATGGCCCACATGTCTGGATCTGAGTTATATGGTGGTAGTGCTATTGTGCACTACAGAGCCTTCAGCCAGGTGTTCCTCACTGCACAGATGTCAGTATTCCCCATTGTAGGTTCTACATTGAGCAAATGGATTACAAAAGCCACAAATCTAGCACTGGTTAGCATAAGCATCCAATGCAATTGTCTTGTAGGTGTCAGGGTATTACTTCTGTGTTTAGGATATTTGCCTTGGAATGGCACTATATGGGTAAATGTGACCTAGGTATTAGCCACACTTCGTTGAATCATGGATGCATGTGATCTGTGACAAAGGCTTGTCTTCTTTCAGTCATGTCATCCCAGAATGACAGACACTGGACAACCTCATAATTACAGGAGGACATTGGCTCATTGTTTTGGTCAAGCAGTTGCCACTCGTACCATGACATCACTGCAAGTGGCAGTATTGTGCTTGGTATCAAATGCTACATCTAAGGTGATGGACAGCAGCAGACATTGTGTAGATGACCAGTATCAGATATACTTAGTGGAGCGGTCCTGCTAATAATGACAACTACTAACACAGCTGGGAGAGGTCATCTTGACACCTGCACCTCAGTACCATTAGACAATGGGGCTCACATATTATGCTTACACATGCCACTGTTCCAAGTATAATGCCACTGTCCACAACCTGATATCAATGTGTGTCTTTCAGGGCAGCAATGTGTGCGACACATGCTGTACTTTGCATCCACCTGTGTGTCCCAGTTAACCAATTGTCTGTCACTTCCACACATGCATGATTGTGTATACTTCACATATATATGGCAGTACTTCATGTACACGTATACATGTGTATCACACAGCACAGGCATAGATGTATCATTTACAGGCCACATACAGGTATCTGGTAGTAAACCTGTATGATGTGCATATATACTGACAGTTAAGATGTACATAGCTGAAAACCTGTGTTTAAATAGGAATCCATTACAATGTGTTCTGTACATCTAAGTGTATGAGCATGCACACTGTGGCCTTCTGTGGTTAGAATCAGAGTACATCCCAAACAACCCTGTGCTACTAAGTGTATGAGCGTACCCATTGCCACCTTGTGTAATTTGAGTCAGTGCATCCAAACAAGCCCTTTGTTTCTAAGTGTATGAGCATGCCCAGTATAACCTTGTGTAGTTGTAGTCAGAGTACATCCCAAACGGCCCTGTGCTACTAGGTATATGAGCATGCCCACTGTCACCTTGTGTAATTGGAGTCAATGCATCCAAACAAATCCTGTGATTCTATGTGTATGAGCATGACCACAGTAACCCTGTATAGTGATAGTAGCTGTCCATTCCACAGATGGGCATACTCCAGCTCAGGTTCTTGTTGTGCTACAACTATACCTCTCAGGCCTACCTATGTCTTACCTGCAGATGATGTGTCTTCTTTGTGCATACAGGTTGTAATGGACTCCTACTTTAAACACACAGGTTTACAGCTATGTACATCTTAACTGTCAGTATCCCTGTTGATGTCCTCAATCTTAGAAGGGCATTCTGACTGCCATAGAATGTGCAGTCTCTGTGCCGTGTCTTGTAACTGTATAATACTGGAATAGTGATCTGTAGATAGACAGGAGTTCTAATACCACCACTGGCAACTGTGTGTGTGTGTGCATGTGTTAGCAAATAGCTGAGTGTGGTTGTGTGTGTGTATTTGTGTCTGCATCCTGTTATGACAGTGGGTTTTACTGCTTTCCAAAGAGAAACCACCTTTTGCACTGGCCTTTATCCTTTTCATCTGCTAAAACTACCCTTTTCCCCCCTCCCCACTGCAAGTAATCAGTCCTGTGATGTCACCCAGCTCAGAAGCAGAATCAGATTAAGTGTAATTGTATGGGTTCTATGGCACATACCCCAACTGCATACCACTCTACGAATTACCTTTACATAGGCAAGACTTGTAAGCACAATACTGGCAAGTGTGTGTGTGTCTGTGTGTGTGTGACTACCCTGTAGCCAGGCATACACATGTGTTATGTCTTTTAACATGCTGCACACCATGGTAGTCATCTGTGGTGAGTGGAGTCTACAAATTATTACATAGTTAGGAATAGAAAAGAAGAGACAATCAAGAATGACTACTATTGGGTATGTTATTTTCCTGTGCCACTGTCGAGCAGTGACACAGAAGTGGTCCTCATGGTGTATTTCCATATCCATCATTCCCCCACTCAAACTCCACAATCCCCATGGTATATTTCCTTAGCCATCATTTCCCACCCCAAACTCTACATAAACAACAACCATCTCTTCTGTGGTGAACTGATTAAGATTTAAATGTTATAATACAAGAGTCGCATCTGTTTTGTGTACACATCAATTCCTTTGGAACCTTTCTGTGTCACAAAGGGTGTTCAGACATGTTTATATATATGGCTATAGCTGTGTCTGTGTATATGCATATATATATATATATATATATATATATATATATATATATATATATGTGTGTGTGTGTGTGTGTGTGTGTGTGTGTGTGTGTGTGTGTGTGTATACACATCCCGTAAGTGCATATATGTATTTAGTATTTAGTTATAACAGTTGTAGATATGCAGACTTGTCTATATTGTTTCACAGAGTACAGTACATTCAAGGGTACTATACATATGTACACAAAGTGACTGTCCCATTTGTTTTCAGTACTGTGGAATACCTGTAGTAAAATGTGTATTATAAAACCCATGAAACATATATGTAACCCAGATGGCTTAGTGGTAAGTCCAGTGACCTTGGTGTTCATTGGCCAGGGTTCAAGACCTGCAAGGGTTGTTGATAATGTCATTTAGGACTGAATAAGGCACTTTTAAGTGGGTGTACATGTTACCCACCTAGAAATATACCTCTGGAATTGCTGCAACTCAGTAATCTCTGTAGTGTGTCCTGTAACTGTGTAATGCTGTAGTGTGATAAACTAGTTTGGTACGTGTTCTAATCCCAGACTTGCCAACTGTGGGTGTCTGCTTGCCTGAGAAGGGAACAATGCTTTTTAGAGTACGCCCACTCCTTACAATTCATATACTCAATTTTGGCAAGGATGCTGATGTCACCCACCTAGAAATACACCTCTGGAACTACTGTAACCCAGTAATATCTGTAGTGTGTCCTGTAACTGCATAATGTTGTAGTGTGATAAACTAGTTTGGTAGGTGTTCTAATCCCAGACTTGATAACTGTATGTGTCTGCTTGCCTGAGAAAGGAACAATGCATTTTAGAGTATGCACACTCCTTACAATTCATATACTCAACTTTGACAAGGATACTGATGTCACCCACCTAGAAATCCACCTCTGGGACTGCTATAATCCAGTAATCTCTGTAGCGCATTGGGTAACTCCGTACTGCTGGAGTGTGATTTCGAACTGTGGTAGGGTTCCATCCACAACCATGGTAGTTATGTATGTTTTGTGTGTGTTTTAATGTCTGTGTAGGGAGCAATGCATTATAGCCTACTCACTCGCAGGGCATTTACAATGCTCTACTTTGGTAATCCTGCTGATGTCATTCCTTGTCAAATACACCTCTGCGGAATGAGTCCCCTAGTAATCCTCATGGTGCATCCTATAACATCTCCATGCAGTCATGTAATATAGATCTTGGTAATGGGTTCTATACCCACACCTGTCAGTTGTGGATGTGTTGTGTGTGTCTCACTGTCTGTTTTTGTAAGCAATGCATTTTGGGCTACTCACTTGCAGGAAATTTGAAATTACCTACTTTGGTAAACCTGCTGATGTCATTCCTTGTGAAATACACCTTTGGGGATAGAGTAGCCAGTAATCTCCATAGTGCATGCTATAACTGCATAATGCTATAGTGTGATAAACTAGTTAGGTAGGGGTTCTATTCCAAGACATGGCAGGTGTGTGTGTGTGCCTGTCAGTCTGAGCCTGTGTGGAGGTGGCTGTGAGTGTCTAACCCCTGGATATGTTGAGGAGTGGGTTTTGTAGTTTTCCTATATGGGGGCCATATTATATGTCACAATATCCACCTCATGAGGATTACAGATTTCAATCAGCCAAGAGACTGTGTTGGCAAGCCATACCCCTACATCTGGCAAAAGGCCTGGTGAATAAATTACCTACTATTACCCAGAAAACGGTCTGAATCCATGTGTCATACACAGACACACTTGCCTAGAAAATCCTGCTATGTTGCTAGTACCCCACACATTGTTGACAGATAGTAGGTACGGTGTGATTGCAGAGGGCATGGCACCTTGTCCACCAGTACAATAGGCACATAATTGCGGACAATGCGCCTTCACTATATTCCCCACTGGACGCCTGCAACATATGTGGTGCCATCAAATGTGATCCGCAAAGGACATACAATGCCTTACACACATGTCCTGTATGGACAGATGCCACTGACACCAGGGAATACTTGTATCATGCTATCAATGCAGGTGCAGGGTCAACCTGCTGTCTATTAGCAGGTTCTGCCACACCAGGCCAGGATTAGCACATCTGATGATAACAGTCTGTGTACATATGTGCCAGGCAAACCAGGTACACTTAAACATGTCACTGTACATTAATGTGGGACGTGCACATCCCAGGCAATGTCCATGTCAAGGACTATCAAACACAGACATGGCATGCATTGCAAAGCAATGGCTACACACAGTAGTAACGAGGATGACAGAACGGTTAATACAATACCCATCTGTGTGGGACATTGCAGACAGTACACCCCTGAACCACACTGCAGACCATTGTCAGGTGGCCTGATACCAAGGATTACCCCTCACCCAACCTTGTACAGCCATCTTGCACAGCCAACCACTACACACCCATGAAGCAATGCACACATGCATGTCAGTGCTGGCACCTTGTGTCTGCGTGTGGGGTATGATGTTCCCAACTATAGTCACACCCAGTATAACTCCCATTGGCATACTGACTGATGTCAGACACATTCACATGCTCTAGCCCATAGAACCTCAGGATAACCCCTGTGGTGCATGTAATACCTGTGCATTACTGTAGTGTGGCAAACTAAGTAGTTAGGAAATGTATTTGTAGCCTGTCAAAGTGTGCCAATGTGTCTGAGTCCCTTAGAGAGTGTGGTTGTGTTGACAATGACATCTGTTCATGTGGACGGCCATATGTGCTACACCTAATGTATGTCTATTATATCTCTGTTGCAGATGTCGCTCACCAGCACACATATATGTTCTTACAGCACATCAACATGTTAGCTATGTGGCACATGGAGTAACTGCATGCACTTGTAATAGTAATGGCTAGACAGTCAGGGGTTTGAAACCCTGTACTGGTAAGTGTGTGACAGAATATGCTTAGGTTTTAGTCTCCCAGCCCTTCTCTGATGTACTTTGCCTCTGTCTGTCCCTCCCACACACTCTCTGGTGGATGTGGAGATGTACACCTGCCCATCAGCAGCTTGTGTTTTGTAAGTGATGGTAATGATCAGGTGATGGCCTCTGCACCGATTGCAGTCCTCCTCTAGCTGATTGCATGTGGAGCAGCTGTGATGACATTCCCATAGCCAATTGCATGGAAACACGGTACAATATCTAGGAACATCATGTTGGTGTTTGCTCATGACAGTCGCTGTGATTGCAACCTGGATCTGGTGTTTGGTAAACAGCATCACAGATTAAATCTGGATAATCCACAAATACACAGTGGAAAATAGCTTAAAGATAGGAGGGTGATGTGCCAGACATGACTACAGCATGTAAGTGTAGCTATGCTTCATTCAGACTACTGCCAATTTAACAGGTTGTGTGTGGTAATGGCTAGTCTGCATGTTTTAATAACTGACAAGAAAACCCCCTTCTGTAGGGTCATCTGTGGACTGGTCAGTGTGTGGAACCATTTATTTCTTGTGTTAATCACAGAAGACACATATGTGAACTGCAGAGGCATAGTGTGAGGATTGCAGTCAGTACACGGTGACAGCGATGAGAGTTACTGCCATCAAATCCCTGATTGGACAAACGTCACATGAAACAGTGGTATGACAGTCACTGTCTGAGGTTATCACAGTGACATGCCAATAATGGGCCACTGTTCATAGCTGCAGTCACAAGTCAGCTACGCTTTGGACAGATGTCCTGCAGTATATATTCATATGTTGTGCTCCCTATGCAAATGTATGACATCTGTTGTCTTGGGTTGATGGTAATATCTATGCAGGCTGTTATAAGTAATCCTGAATGCTGTTGACAATTACTAAGCCTTATCTGTGTTAAAACTGCAACACCATAGGCTGTATGGGATTGGAGGTCCCGGCGGAACCACCTGTCCCACTTCAGCAGGCCATGGCACCGGGCACCAGCACGTCTGGGGCCCAGCCTTGGACCTCCACGTCTGTTGGCTCTGCACCACCTTCAGGTGGAACCGCCACTGAGGATGGGGCTTGCCCTCCCTGGGAGCAGGTCCAGACAGGAACTTGTCATCCATCGTACAGTCCAGGCTGTGGTGCGTAGGGGGCTCAATAGGGGGTTTGAGGCCAGCTACACCAGCTCGAGGGCAGAGTGGCACATTTAGAGGGTGAGCCTGCCCCTCCTAGACAACCCCCTGTACAGCCACCTTTGTGGTTGTGAAGGTGCAGAGGTGGCTGCCCATGGGTGGGGACCTCCGTCCTACTGTTTTATTTGGGGGCTCATGGGCTTGTGACTGCCAAACACCCCTCCCCATCCAAGGTGTATCCCCCCACATGTGTCATATACCGCCCCTGTATGCTGTCTTGTCTGTCATCCTACTCAACCTATCCTCCACGAGCATACCTACTCTCCTTCCCCAACATCCCACTCTCACCTTACGAAAATGGAAACAAAAGGCCAGTCTGTTCCCAGAACAACTTTTGACCCATACATAGCTGTCCATTTCACACACGTGTCCACTGGACACATGTGACCTTTTTAATTTGCATCACAACATACTACTGTTGTCCTCACCCCTCTCTCAGGCACACGATCCTGGTATGCACATGATTCCTAAAGGTTCCAGGTACACATGATGCAGATGACCCCATTGTACACACAACACTTCCGGTCCCTCTATGGTTACCACATTTAACTTTTTAATGATGATGTTGCACACAGCACCTTGCAAGAGTACTGTTCTCACATAATGGTTGGATAGGAAATGTTTTGTTAATGTAAATAAAATGCTCAAAGTAATGTATTTGGGCAATGTACAAATGTTTGCGTGTATTAATGACACATGTCTGTCTGAGGGAGTCTTGATATTACATAGCACAACACCACTACATAATACAAGGGTTTTTGGTGTTTCCCTTTATGTAGGTAAAGCATAACGCAAATTCTGGGAAAGAATCTATGAGCATATTTATGCCATAGATAAAAACAAACAACAGAATGCATTAACTAGGCACTCTAATTCATGTGGCGGTCATAAGTTTTGTTTTAAAGCTATCGACCAAGTGTTGCCTGATATTAGAGGTGGTCCCTCAGCATTGCTCTTAGAAGATCATGAGTTAGAATGGCAATTGCATTTAAATGCTTTTTCATATCCTGGTTTAAATGAGGCTTGCAATATTTCTTGTTTGTTAAAATTAAAAAGTTTAACTAGGTGATGTTTATGCTTGAATAAAATTGCAAGCACTTTATAAGGTTCATTTTGATTTATTTTATACAAGCTGGTCTTTAAATACAATAGGAGTATTAATTCATGTACCTTTACAAATAAATTTTTTATAAATAAATAGTAGGGTGTTTTTCATCATACTCACTTTATTAATAAGTGCTTACCTGACTACTTGTAGTAGCTTGAACAGAGTGCTACATGTTTTATGTTTTTTAAGGTTTTCACTAATGTGACACATTGTTACTAATATATTTATCTCTTTAAATGAAACATTCCATTGATTGGTTCATTTTACCATGCGCTGCGTAGTGCTGAGTATTTTAAAAGTGTTGCACTAACTTGGTATGTATTTCTGAGGAAGTCACCATATTTTCGGTGACGAAAAGCATTTAAAGTTTTAATTAAACTGTTTTACATTTAAAACAACTTCATTCTAGTGTGGACTGTTGGACTTAGTTTTATTTAGTTGTTATAGGTTCATAGGTTAGTACTAGGCTAACTGCCCTTATGAGCCATTTTAAGCCTAGCCAATTATCCCCTGTGAGATTCAAACCCTGTACCTTGTGTTTGTAAGGCAAACACCTTAACCATTAGACCACCCTCCCAACCCCAAATGTTGTATTTGCATTTTACCAGCTTGTTTGTTACATGTTTGTGATAACATCCAATGTCTGTATATCTGCCATGGCTTAATGGTAAATCACATTGGCTGTGGTTTGCAGGGTCTTAGTTTTGAGTCTTGCAGAGGCCATTTATTTTGTTGCTGGGCAGAACAAGGGCCATTGGATACGGAGTGATTAAGGCACTTTTAAGCAGTTGTGAGCGCGTGTCCACAGGTTTGCACGACGCTAAGCAGTGGTTACTTTTGGTTACAGTTTCTTACACTCAGTTACCTTCTTGATTGCTTAACCTGTGTAAGCAGTGCTTATCCCTGTGCAAACAGGCTGAAACCCGCGCACTGCTCCTTAAAAGTGCTTACTCCCACTTACCCCTGCACTAATTTCTTTAAAAGAAAAGAAAAAAGGGGTGATAGGAAAGTGGTGAAAGAGGGGCACAAAGAGGGAAAGACAGTAGGCAAGGTAGCTAGGGATGTGCAGGAAGGGTGTAGGGAAGGTCCATAGCTGTCCATTTCTTCTACAACAACGGCTGTGCATATGCAATAAATTTGGCAGTACATTTGGACATTCACAACCCTGAGAGAGGGGTGAGGACAACAATAGTATGTTGTAATGCCAATTAGAAATGTTTACATGTGTCCAGTGGACATGTGTGCGAAATGGAAAGCTATGTATGGGGTGTGCTTTTTTTTTGCGGGAACAGATTGCCCTTTTTTTTATGTTTAGGTGACAGTGGGATGTTAGGGAAGGAGAGTAGGTATGATCAGAGAGGATAGGTTGGGTAGGATTACAGACAAGACAAACAAGATGCGTACAGGGGCAGTATATGACACATGTGGGGGGGGACACCTTGGACTGGGGGAGGTGTTTGGAAGTCGCAACCCATGAGCCCACAAATGGATACAATGGGACTGAGGTCCCCACCCATGGGCAGTCACCATTGCACCTTCACAGCCCAGAAGGTGGCTGTGCTGGGGGCTGTCTAGAAGGGGTAGGCTCACCCTCTAGTTGTGCCACTCAGCCCTCAAGCTGGCATAGGTAGTCTCGAATCTCCCTGTCGAGCTCCCTATGCACCATGGCCCGTATGGTACCACGGGTGACAGGTTCCTGTCTGCTCCCATTCCCAGGGGGTGGCCTAACCCCATCCCCTGTGGCGGTTCCACCCAAAGCTGGTTCAAGGCCAACAGACAAGAAGGTCCCAGGCTGGGCCCCAGATGTGCTGGTGCCCGGTGCCATGGCCAGCTGAGGTGGGACAGGTGGGTCCGCTGGGACTGGCCTTCCCATATGAGCTATGTTGTAGCATGTTTAAGGCAGATATGGGTTAGTAATAGTCAACAGTATTCACAATTTGTTATAACAACATGCATAGGTATTCCCATTACCCAGGGAACCAGATATAAAATAGTTGCAGAGCAGGCAGAACACATGCATATATGGAAAAACAGTGGCCATTACAACAACATGCAGGTTTCATTGATGGCAACAGGACACCAATATGGGAGTATTTTAACATGGCACATGCATAGAAACAGATGTGAATATTTATAAACCAACAGAACATATGTCCCAACAAAGGTTAGGAGTGTAGACATACCAAATGAGTTGTGTAAATCAGTTATTTTTGCACATATGTTAGGGGTGAGAGAGAGAGAGGGAGAGAGAGTTCAATTAACAACTAATAAATTCTTGTAGTTTTCACAACATTCATAGTCACTGCAGTGGTCTGTCCCTTACATGTATTATTACACTACCCAATGGCGTTATATTGTACAATGGTATGTTTGTAGATTAGTATGTACGGGACCTATGTATTACATACAGGCTTGACAAGATGCAGGTGTTAATGCAACATGTTTTGAGACTGCTGTCATACACTTTGGGTGAGATGCTGGGATGACAGGTATGTTTGCATGTACATTCTCTGACTATGTACAAGTCTATCAGTTATATGTCATTAACAGCTGCCTACATTTCTTGGATCATCACACTAATTTGCCAGGGGAACAGGGAAAAAGGAAGGTGATGTGGGCCATTTATCAAGACATACTGGGCAGATTGGAATAGTTGAGGGGTATGACTATGCATACCACTTTCTATTTCAGCATTCTAACAAAATCTGTACAGTTGTTAAGTGTATATATGCATACATCTTTCTCTCTGAACATTCTAACAAACTGTGTGCAGTTGTGTGGAATGATTATGCATACAACTTACTGGCACTCCTGGGATCCAAAGCCCTGCTGTGTGTGACAAAAGCATTACAGTTAAGATCACTGTACACTATGGTATCAGGCAATTGTTGTGAGGCATTGCAATGTATTTAGTCTAATATGACTGACCTGTTTGCACTGCCAACATTGTTATACAGCACTTCATACACATTTTATCTGCCTACCACAGTGTGGGTAACACTGCTTACTACAACAGTACTATTTAATAACTGCAACAGTACAACAACATATGACTGCAGAGTAAACAGAAGAAATGCAGGGGTTACACTTTTATTCGCAGCATATTACACAATTCTGTATACTGGTACAACACTTTCTGAAGCTCTTACATTTATTTGTTATGACAGTACATGCAAGCTATTTACTAACCTGCCTCGTGATGCATCCTTTGTAGCCTAGCATCATAGGCTTGCTGGTTTGTAGCACGCTCATCTGCAGCTGTCAGAGAAGTACAGTGATATTTAGCCATACCTATCCATAGTATACACAAGCTAGGCAATTATTAACTACGTAGTGGAAGGAGTACTTAGTTCTGGGGCATTCTGCATCTGCCTTGCTTCCTGGATCCACTCTTCCAGGACATCCCCCTCTGCCGCTTCAGGTCTTCATGGTGGTGCCTGACCCACTCACCAGTCTGGGGATACCTGTGGCACTAGTGAGGTCACAGGCAAGACTGTCCCAGGCCTACGTTTTGTACTGCGAGCCCTGGTACTGGCACTGCAGTAGTCTCCTGTCATGGTGCTTTACCAGGAGCCATACCATGAATTTAGACTCCTGGATGCCCCAGTGAAGCATTCTAAATCGAACGCCTTCTCCCACTCCAGCCATTCTGCCTGCAGGGGGATGCTACAATCAGTTAAGAGTCGTATTCCTGCCTCTTTGGTTTAAGTAGGGCTGAATTCCCGCACTTTTCCGTAATTGGCCGGTTTCGAAAAGGCTAAGCTATGTCTTACTCATTACAGGTTATATATGTGTCTGGTATCCGTGATTCATGTGTACATACACTGTATGGGGTCCTGGAGACTTCATAACTTTATTACAGTGACACCTCAACTCTATGTTTACTGCAATACTTCAATTCACATATTTATGGTCTGTGGCAGGTTATAGAACATTACACTGTACATAGATTCAGTTCACATGTTTGATTTGATTTCCCTGTGGTGAGGATTAGTTTGTTGATACCTCCTTTATATGTATTGCTATCATGACGTAGTGGTTAACTACTGTGACTGTGATGTACAGGGACCTGAGTTCTAGCTTTGCAGAGGCTGTTTATTTTGCCGCTGGCCAGAACACGAGCTGTTAGGTAGAGAGTGATTAAGGCACTTTAAAGCAGTTGTGTGCGGATTTGCATGGAGCTAAGCAATGCTAACCTCTGGTTACAGTTTCTTACACTCAGTTAGCCTCTACATTGCTTCACAAGTGTGGTACTCACATATCGGTGGCCAAACAGGCTTACACCCACTTGCTCCCGCACTTGCAAATGCACTGCATTTGGTGTTTGCATCAGACACTCACACCCCTGGGTGGGGGTGAGGGCTACAATAATACCTTGTGATGCCTATTACATCGGCTTACATGCCTACAGTGGGGTGTTATGACCATGTGTTTGTAGGTGCTGTGCAGTGGGCTATGCAACGAGAGATATGGTTATACCGTACTTAGCCATATAAACTGGACTGTGCTGCAGTGGGACCCATATCGGGAAAGGCTGGCCATTAGGTGTAAGCAAGCCGGTCGACTGTACCGAATCCGCGGCCTGTTCAGAGTTTGCTTCATACTATTGGTGTGTTCCTCTTACAATCTGCACCTGTCTGGCAAATAACTGGGAACTGACACCATTAAATACAGACAAGTAATTCGGTTTAGGACCCCACATCCTTCAGCCGAGTCATGTTAATGCATAACCTATTATTTTATCAGCTTTCTAAGGTTGTAAGTGGAATATGTGCTTTCTATTTGTTCCCCCAATGGTTTATGTTCTGTCCAGTGGTTTTGATTTTAGGGGTTGAGAGGTATAGGCATAAGCTCTGCCCATTTCAGGATATTACTTACATCCCCGGGGTGGTCCTAATACAACTGCACCAGCCAACACCTGCACGCCTAGGCCCATAATTGCATCCCCATAGTTCCCCCACCTGCCCCTCCACTACAGCACTCATCCTTACTGTGGGTGCAGGTGGGGTCTAACCACACCACTACACACTGCCCACTCTCCACGTGTCAGGACCCATGTCGTACATTGTGTCGACCCATGGGTCATCAGGCTTGCACAACCTACTGGTCAGTGTACGTATAGAGCCTGGTTGGATGAATCATTACAGGGACTGACTCCGATGATCATTAATTTTTAGTTTGTCCCACAAGGGACATTGATGTCCTTGTTTCAAGATTAGATCTGGAAGGTCTCTCCCACTGGTAGTATCCTGCCTGTGGTCTGGGAAGCAGTGGTGTGTTTACTTGTATCGTGCTTTTGTATGTTTCACCTGTCTAGGTGGGGGTGGTTGATGCTATGTGTTACACGCTTGTTGATTGGACTCCTCACCCTCATTTGCACGGCGTGTGAACATATGTAATTTGTAACTGCTGTATCATATCCTAGCTATTTACATGCATATATTACACACACACACACACACACACACATATATATATACATATATATATATATATATATATATATATATATAAATATCTACATTACTATATACAAATATATCTGTATATGTATGCATACATGTATATATTTATATATTGCTGTCTATGTGTGCCTCTTTGGTCTAGTGGTAGGACTTCTGCCATTGAGTAGTAGGTATGTGGGTTTGACACTGTCCATCCCAAACTTTTGAACCTATACCCTCTTCAAGCAAAATCTGGAAGCATGGATGGGAAATCGCAAATTCACCCTTGGGATCTCTTCTGTGTCCCTGCTAGACAGAGGCACAGTAAACTAATCTTTAAAGGGTACCTTCTGTGACCTACTTTACAGAGGCACAGTAGGCTAATCTAATAGTGAGGTGGAAGCCAAATACACTCTGGCTAGGCTTATAAATGCCCTAGGGCAGATAGCCTAGTACCTACCTATGAACCTATGAACAACATATGGGTGTATGGGTGTCTGCATATTTATATATCTATATGTGGGTATATATATGTATTCTGTCTCAGTATGTATACATTTGTGCTACGGAGAGGGAGAGGTATATCTCCGATATATACACATTCCTCTACATATATACATCTACATCTGGTTATTCTGTTCTTTGCCATGTAGATTAGACTTTGCTGCACTGGGACTCATAGTGGGTCTGGCTGCTCGTTGGGCGATGCCTCTGCCCATTGAACACTTTTGCTCACATCCCTGGGGCTGTCTGTATAGACCCACATCAGCCAACACCTGCACATCTAGACCCATAACTAGCTACCCATAGTTCCCCCACCCGCACCTCCTCTACAGCACCCATCCTTCCTCTGGGTGCAGGTTGGGTCTGAACACACCACTACATGCTGCCCACTCTACACTTCATGGGACCCATGTCGTACGTTGTCTCGACCCATGGGTCATCAGGCTTTCCCACCCTTGTATTCCGGGTATGTACCCACCCCAGCCAGAATGGTTGTTGCATCAGCTTCCTTTGGTTATATGTCAATTTGTGGGATGCTCCTGTCTGTGTTCCAAGATTAAATTTCATGGGTGCACTATGTACCCCCCTGGTTCTATCCTGCCTGTGGTCTGGGGAGCAGTGGACTATTTATATTGTTAGTGGGTTTGTGTGTATGTTTCCTCTGTCTGGCTGGGGGGGGGGTCATGCTACGTGTTACATGTTTCTTGCTTGGGCCCCTCACTTCCACTGGCATAGCCTGTGAACATATGTCATTCTTGTGTGCTGTTTCCTATCATAGCTGTATATCTGTGTATATCTACACACACACACACACACACACACATATATATATATATATATATATATATATATATATATATATATATATATATATATATATATATATATATATATATATATATATATATATATATATATATATATATATATATATATATATATATATATATATATATATATATATATATATATATATATATATATATATATATATATATATATATATATATATATATATATATATATATATATATATATATATATATATATATATATATATATATATATATATATATATATATATATATATATATATATATATATATATATATATATATATATATATATATATATATATATATATATATATATATATCTGCAACTATATATATATATATATATATATATGTCTGTAATTACAGTTTCTTACACTCAGTTAGCTTCTACTTTGCTTAATCTGTGTATGCAATGCATACCCCCACACAAACGCACTTAAACACGCTTACTGGTGCTTATATATGCTTACTACTGCTTATTTATGCTTAAACCACTACACTATTGCTATGCTGTTTCATTTGCATATATACTCATATACCCATGGATCCTAGCTCCCCAAACATCCACCCCAATACTTCACTGACACAGCAGTCATCCATTCTCCAGTAGGATACACGGTGATTCCACACCACTACACATTGGATACTCCCTACTCCTGTAGACCCATCCCATGGGTTGACTCACTCCACGTATCCTCAGACATCCCAAACTTTTAGTCCACAAACATTGGTGAAATGAGTGACCAATAGGACACTATTCACAATTTTTGGGTTGTCCCACCTGGGACACACATATCTTTATTTCAAGATTAGACTCTATACTTCATTACATCATTACTTCCGTTAACAAGACACTATAATAAATTAATAACTATGACTATGTGGTAATGCACACATTACACATGAGAGCTAGTAATGTACGAGTTCGGCAACATTATATTACAAATAGGACAGGTTTAGTGATTGGCGTTGCCATAGCAGGCAGATCACAGGAATGATTCCACTATTTCATAGTGAGAAAGTCCTCACAATTTATTTTTTGATAACAGCACTGACTTCAGGCAAAGTACACACTTCTGCATTTTTGCAGATTCGTCCCTTTCCTCTTATGCACAACCTATTATTTTATCTACTGTCGAGGTTTGGAAGAACACTTTCATGTTATTTATGTCTGCAAAAGGAATGCATGTATTACAGGGAATGTACTTTGACATATACATGTATGCATGTGTGTATGCATATATACTTATAACAGACTCGCTGACCTCCACAAGGCAGTCCAATTAGTACCAGGCCATCCAACCCTGACACGCCTGGATCCATAATTTCATACCCATGGCTTCTCCACCTCACCCGAGTTCGACATACATGCAAACTATCCATTCTCCGGTTGCTATCACAGCCATGACACACCTCCACACATTGCCCTCTCCCCAGCATTAGGGACCCTACACATATGTTGTCCCAACCCATGTATCATCAGGCTCTCCCACCAGTTGGTCCTTGAACATACCTGCCCTTGCTTGTGCAATGGTCGGAAGTCCACTCCGCCTAGCAATTTTTGGGTTGTCCCACCAGGGACTACCCTGTGATTGTTTGTAAAGTAGACTTAACAGATCGACAGTGTTGCTCCCACTGGTAGTGTCCTGCCTGTGGTGTGGGTAGCAGTACTTTGCTCACCCCTGCCCAGCTTGATATGACATAAGCTGACAGAACTAAATAATACTGGAGTTGCTGTTGATTCCCTTCTCATTCTATTTGTATGCTTTATTGTCACAACATTCATTCTTCATATATATATATATTTTATATATATATATATATATATATATATATATATATATATATATATATATATGTATGTGTGTGTGTGTGTGTGTGTGTATTATATATCTGTACATACACATGCACATACATCTACATAATTATATACATTTCCTATGCTGTTGCGTGACTGTGCTGGACGATATGTTTGTGATAACATCAGATTTATGTATATCTGCCATGGCTTACTGGCAAATCATATTGGCAGTGGTGTGCAGGGTTCTGAGTTTGACCTTTGCAGATGCTATTTATTTTGTTGCTGCCAGAACAAGGGCCATTGGAAACAGAGTGATTAAAGCACTTTTAAGCAGTTGTGAGTGGGTGTGTGCGTGTTTGCTCGATGGTAGGCTGTGCTATCTTCCAATTACAGTTTGTTAAATTCGGTTAGCTTCTACTATGCTTAATGTGTGTGGGCACTTCTTACACCTGTGCAAATGCACTTAGACTTGCTTACTGGTACTTATATATGTTTAATACTGCTTATTTGTGCTTACACCTGCTTACTAGTGCCTTATTCATTATGACACTACCACTTTGATTGAATGACATTAGTTAAACATTTCATGCAGTACTCCAGTTCACATTTACATGTTATTATGTAGGTTATACAGCATGAGGATGTATAAATATGTTCATATACACATTCCTCATGGAAAATGATAGGTTGTATAGTGGGATTCAAACCGTACATGTCTGCTTGCTAGGCAGATGCTCTAACCACTACACTATTGACGGTAATGTGGATTTTGCCTGTTATTTTCTATTTGGATGATTTTGATGTGTAAGCTACGCTAAGCAGAGGCTAATGACATGCAAACATGCTGCGCTTCGCTTACACTTTCAATAATGAAGCAATACAAATGTAAAATAGGGACACGGGGAATCTAATTGTGATAGTTCTAGGGACGGGGCTCAACATTCCACTACGTGCTTGTATGTTTACTACTTTAATTTTATTTCAGTGTTCGTGGACACTCTTGTATGCTTAGCATGCATTTCAGTATCCATGGACACTGAATTAATTGCTTACTATTAGAGGCGGGCTCTAATAGTAAGCATTGTAGGTTGTAAAACCGTGGGTGCATGTTTAAGCCTTCGTAGAGCACTTAAACATGGCCCCTGCACTCGCACGCATTTCCTGTGCACGTCGAGGGTGCGGCAGTGCGCCCTCATAAATATTCATATGGTGCTGCTGCACCACCTGTAAGGAGGATGCTCGGCACAAGGCTAAAACCGTCCTTGTGCCGAGCTTCATGAATCCCGGTGTCAGTGTTGGTTTTCCCTGTGAATTTCAAAACCTATTGGAATACAGCCACAGAAAGGAGTCCACACAGAAAGAATGTTAAGGGCTGCTGCTGCTTTAATTCATGCGTATGTGCAACAGGCTGAAGTCTATGCTACTGCTGCTCCTAATAGACCATGGCCAAGAAGGAGAAGGGTTTTTAGACCACATTTAACTTTTCAAAATCTACATGAGGTGGAAATTGTAGAGCGCTACAGGGTGGATAGAGACACACTACAGGAACTTTACAACCTCTGTAGTCCTTAACTTAGACCAGGGGCAAATAGAAGTGAACCAATACTGGTAGAGACAAAGGTATGTGTAGTAGTTAGAATTTTAGCTACAGGAACTTTTCAGAAATCAATACGGGACATGCTGGAGGAGTCACAGGGATCAGCATCCAGTATGCTACATCATTTCGTGAATATTATCCTCCAACATGCCAGTGACTGCATATATTTCCTCGTACATCTGAGGACAGAGCCGCAAATATGCAGGAGTTCTACCCTGTAGCACACTACCCTGAAGTACTGGGTGCCATAAATTGTACACATACAGAAATCAAAGCACCACTCAGGGAACAGGGAAGGATATATATAAACAGAAAAGGCTTCCACTTTATTAATTTCCAAGTCTTGTGTGATACTGATGGAATAATTTTGAATGTGTGCTAGCAACCCAGACAGTTACAACGAATCATATTTCTAGCACAACTCCCAACTGTTGTTGTGTCTTTCGGCTTTTCCCAGTTAGGGGTCGCCACAGTGGAACTCCGGTCTGCTAATGATTGGCAGTAGATTTTTACGTACTGTCTTGCCGGGCCTAATGCACAACCTTCAACGAAGGAACGCCCATTCACACATGTCGCCACACAGAAGACGCTCTAACTGAGAATCGAACAGGCAACATTTAACTGTGATGCAACAATGCTACCGCAGCACCACCATGAGATGTTTATTAGGGGTAATATCCTACAGGGTCATTTACTGGAGGATACAGGTTATGCACTGGAACCGTGGTTGATGATGTGGATTAGAAATGCACATATACACCAACTGAAGAACGCTATAATGAGGCACATACTCAAACAAGAAATAGCACAGAGTGTGTGATTGGGCTGCTGAAGTCACAGTTCCGGTGCCTACATACATCTGGGGGGAGCCATGCAGTACAATCCCGTACATGTACTGAAATCTTCACCATCTGTGCCATGCTTCACAATATTATCTTGAGGAAACAGCTTCAGCAGGATCAACAAGTGGGAAGGGGCACACATCCCATCACCACTGGCAAGATCACCACAGCCACACCAGGAAAGGAGTCAAAGGGGTAATCAGCAGCTGCTGTGGGTCTGAGCAAACATAGGCATTCTCAATATGCCCTCTCACTGAACATGCAGAGGCAATGCATAGCACACTCACTCAGCACTAAAACCTCCATTCTGTGCACATACATACAGTAACATTGATACCAGGCAATGCTCAAAACCTTTACCTACCCATGTAATGGCTGCGTACTCCTAGCATCACAGTTAGCCCTGAACTAAAACTGTAGCAACTGCTGTATTTACAAGGTAAGTGTTGAACCCTGAATATTAAAAAAATTAGTAATAATACAAATGAATGGCATATCCTTGCATACTGTTAATCGGTAATGTAAGTAAGTAAAAGGTGGTTGATCTTTACAGCAATGACCAGCTTATGGCAGCAGTGACTTATGTGAATACATGTGTCCTCTATCAAGTAATAGGCCTCAGGCATCAAATATTGTCTCATTCATATCTCTCAAAAGTACTGATTGTCAAATGTCCTCAGTTTGGCTCACACTTTTGTATTGGCAAATCATTAAATAGAGAAGTTAGAAATGAATGCCACACATTTCAGTTTCAGACTTCATACCCCTCAGAAAAATCTTAAAAATACTGATTCAAAAACTGTTTGATTCTATCAACTTTGTAACTTTGTAAGACCAAAATATTTTAAAAGTCTCCCTATTGTTCAGCCTTTGTCCCACTTTTATTTATGGCTTGGTCTAACTTTGCTGTTGTGTGAGTGTGGGAGGCAAGTACACATTACAAAATCCTGTAATAAAGCAGCACAATTAGCAAAACATCAGCACAAACAGAGATATACTAAGCACTAAGTCAGTTATGTACCTTGAACATCAGACACAAAGCTTATGTATCCCTGAATCCAAAGGACAGAAAACAAGTATATGGCACAGTTATCATCATTTGCACAGTGTGTTGTGAGGGTGGAGGGGGGGGGGTGCAGGAAGCCTAGGCTGACTCAAAAGGTAAGTCAGTGTGTGTGAGTAACAAAAAGAAACAGACAGACATTTAGATAAGGTAGCAAATGCCCACTGAGAAAGAATGAGCTTTAAGCTTCATGACTGACCCATGAAACTGTTATGTGTATGCCTATATGGCACTCCAGGTGAGATTGATTTGTAAGTGTCTGCAGAATCAGAGACAAGCTCTGTGCTAGCTCTACATCTTGGTATGTTGGACAGGTGTGAGCCACACATGGCAGAGGTGGCAGTTCATCATTGTCATATCCGACCATGAGAAGTGGCTCTGCCAGGAGTTGCTCTGGCATGTCCTCACCTATGGTCAGATGCCCTGTTGCTACCTGAATGTGATTGAATTCTGCTGGATGACTTGTCCTCATGAGTATGCCTGGGACCATAACCCCATGACTTGCCATGTTTGGGTGTGGACACTTTAACCACTGACAGAGCAGTGGAAGTAGTGCCACTAAGAGATCATGATCGGGCATGGCTAAGTCAACTAACATCAGATGATGTGGCTGACCTACGACCACTTGGATACCATATCCTCCCAGCAGACATTCCATCCCACATTCCAATGTGCCTTTCATCCAATCCATTGAATTGGCAACACAGTGAAGGCAGTCACTCATGTCAGCCTGTGCCACAACTACAATCCTAAACAATGCCTTGGAGGCCCTATTGGAATGTGTCTGCACCTCCATGACAGCCCTACAAATATGTCGAGTGCCATGGAAAGACACACATGGATCAGGTGAAGGATGGATAGCAGGCCTCCTCCAAGTACCCTTCACAATCCTCCTGCATGGCACTTCACTCACACTTTGGTTATGGACAGAGTCAACAGGTACTGAAGCTGCAGTATACACACTACCGTAATCTAGTGTCTCATCCTCCACATGTCTAATATCTGAGGGCTCACTGGACTGGGTTTGCATAGGCCTACTGGCTGTGTCCTATGGAATTACAGAGGATGGCTGAATGTCAACCTCAGTGTCAGAGTCAACCTCTGCACCCCCAGACTGTTGCTCTCTCTGCTCATCATCATCATCATCATCATCAGAGTCTGCCAATACTCTGACATCAGGTGGTAAGTGCCCTACCAACAGTCAGGATCACCAGTGATAATAAGCAACAAACACAGGAAAGAAATTAATAGCTACACTACTACAGTTCAATATATGCTAACAAACTAAATCTGCTTCCACTACATATGGTACAGCAATGCACACATAGTCCTGACACCTACATCACACATATGGACAAAATAAATATTTCTGTGAACTGCTCATCAGTACTGAAAGAAAAATGTTTGGCTTACTATGTGCAGATGACTCCACACTTGCTAGGGAGGATGATTCTGGAAGAAGTTAAGCAAGATATAAGGACACCATCATCTCAATAACAGTAACACGGGTGAAAAAATGTTAGGCATTTATATGTCCATTAAAACAGAACTTTGGATGACACGTGCACTCCAAGCCCATGTGTAATGAACCAGAATATGTTGTTAACTGTATTAATCTATAACAAAAAAAAATATTAAACAAACTTAAGTATTGCTGCCAATATTTTACTATACAAGAAATATTTAACAGCTGACATAGGTAAGTCTACCTGGAAGCTCCTCCTGGGACATATTTGTCCTCCATGAAACAACAGCACTGACATCAACCTCATGCTGTTGTGCACTTTCCACTGAGCTCTCTGATTTCCTGACAGTGGACAGGAACTCTTCATTTGGTGTCAGTGGTGGCTCTGTAGCAGCCCCCCCAGTAGCTATCTATCCACCGGACACTTCAGCTGCTCTCCTCTGGGTCAATGAAATCATGTCAGTGGCCTTATGACGCACCTGATCATATGTCTTGCTGCATCCTCCAACAGCATTCACATCATTCACTATCTGGTTCCAAATTTGGATGCTTCCAAACATATCCCCACGTCTTCTCTCATGTTGCTGAAATGCTTGCACAATCATGTCATTTTTGAAGTAACTGAAGGGGGCTTTCAGGATTTGGGACACTTGAGTGCCATAGTCCTAGGTGCCATAAAACAAAAAAGAAGGCTACTACACATAAATATCACATAAATAAAAGTCCTGCTTAGATATAATCTATATTATTAGTTTTTTATATTACCCACTTGAGAAACAAAAAAAAACCTTTCAAGATATTCAAATACAAAAAAGGATTGTGTGGTTTTAACATATCACAGTCACACACAAAGCAAGGTTTGATCCCAAACAAGGGAGTAACAATAGCAAAGCAAACCTCTGTACAAACAATTTTGTTTGGGCCAACATAAAATGGAACTTGGCTCCCCCACCATCAAAACAACAGGAAATGACATTTTGGTACCAAACAAAGGAATAAAACATCAGTGAATTGTTATAAATGCTATCAAAGAAACTGACCCCAAAACAAGTGTACGAATTTATCACAGATCATTCATTTTTATGCAATTGCCAGTCACCTCTAACTGTGGCCAAAACTCCCTAGAGGTGTCTATGGGCCATCCTAGAAGGTTAACACCCCTGTGTCATTGACAATATAGGACATTTACACTTCACTGAATTAACAAAAGAAGAGTGTAAAGAGAAACAGTTATAACATAACACTTGTGATGAAAGTTAATAAGGCTGTGCACCTGAGAAAGTAAAATGTCATGACAAAAATACCTTTGCCATCAGTAAACTTTTAAGAAGTGCTTACAGATAAAAGTAGCATTTGCTAATGCATATATGCAAGTAGCATTTGCTAATGCATATATGTATTTTCTAAGTAACATGTAAGCATATCCAGTATATAACTTAAAAATGTAATCATACCTTATCAAGACTGGTAGTCTTTTGTGCAGATACATCCAAAGTAATATCAATCTTCTGCATTATCCGCATAAACACGTTTCCTTATTTTCAGGTTCCTTAGCTTCATGTTTTCCTTTTTATAGTGTAGATTCAGACCTGTGAGCACTGTGAAGATGCAAATGAGGTGTGAACTCATTAGAAATGCTGAATCTGAAATTCATCACCCCTTGTAGCAGATGTAAATATAATGCAAACACACCCTTGGTGTTTGTTGCTAATATATTGCAACTGTGAATGATTACTGGTAGGGAGATGGAAAACACAACAACAATTGATCCCCTTACCTCCAGTGGGTGTGTTAGCCAGGTTAGATTTACCAAGTATAGAAGTAATTTATCAAGGTTTTAAATGTAAATAAGCAGCACACATTTCACAGTCTCAGTTCAGTTGCATCCAACCTCCCCTGCATTTGTTAAAAACTATATATTATTGCCATTTAATATTCTCACAGATTTTAAGGACAATAATACAAAACACAACAACAATTAATCCCCTTACCTCCAGTGGGTGTGTTAGCCAGGTTAGATTTACCAAGTATAGAAGTAATTTATCAGGGTTTTAAATGTAAATAAGCAGCACACATTTCACAGTCTCTGTTCAGTGGCATCCAACCTCCCCTGCATTTGTTAAAAAATATATATATTATTGCCATTTAATATTCTAACAGATTTTAAGGACAATAATACAAAATGCCTTGCAGGCTGTATGTCTCAGAGTACTGCTCAGGTAAGAGAAGAATGAACAACATACATAGATAAGACAGAGCTGCAGTTCTGTAAGCAATGTCCATAAATGGTTGTATGATCACTCATTAAACTACATCCAAAATTAATGCATGCACAAACAACTCAAAAGTGTACAAGTGTCATATGTCTTGTTAATACTGGATGATGTTGCACTTGCTTGTATGAACAATGATTTTCATTCTTTGCTGCAAAACTGTTTCTGTGGCAAAGATGAATACGACTCCCTTACTGTGTTTTGAAGGTTCATTGGTGTGAGAGTTCAAATTCAGATTTGTGTAAAAATATTTAATGTATAGTAACATATATTTTGTAGTGTAGATTATTTTATGCATTTCTTTTTTTTAATGCCAGTATTTGTGCAGTGAACAGCTTAGGGTGAACAGGGGAAACGTATAAACACAATAAATGGCATGCAATGTACTTCTTTGATACCCAATACATCAACTACACCTTTGAGTCACTTGTGTGCAGCACATCTGCTAAACACATTGAACCACACAGCATATATTATCTGTAGATTAGGGTTCAAGTCCCACCTTTTCCTTTTAAGGATGTAACCTAATAAACACTACTCACAAGGCTAAAACAAGTTTAGGTTTGCTTGTCTTGTTTGCAGAACACTTTCCATCATGCAAATTTGGAGTAATCACCCATACACAAAGCAGACAGAACACCTGCAGGCAGGACGCAAACATTCTCAATATCAAAAAGAATACATTGTTGCATATTTTCTTTCCATCATGCAACATCACTTAGCAATCTTCTACTGTGGTTAGCAACCTTTCCCACACCTGCAGGTTCAGAACACCTACAGAGAAGAAGCAGGCATTCAACAATTTCAAAATGGATATATTCTATCAAGTATGTTTGGCATCGTGCAACCATGCTAAGTGGTGTTGCACAGGGGTTAACACACAAAAGTTAATAATGTATAGGGAAATATACTACTGTTATTTAACTATTCCTTTGGCAGCAGGTGTAAGTGTAGGACTGCAATACAGATGGTCCTGATTTTTAATACAGGAAATTCCAAATATTTTAAACCATTGTTCCATTTCTCTTTATATTAAATTTCACATAGCCAAGTGGTTCCTTTCACAGGGAAAATATTTCAGCAGTCTGTGATTTCGGTAGAATGCAACTTTGGAAAAGTGGGGTTGGGTAAGTAAAAGTCTGTTAAAAGTAATTAAATTCAAAGAAGGTAAACCCATATAAACTACTATGTTTTTGTAATTATAATTGTGCTATCTGGCCTTGGATGGCCTTCAGTCTTCAATAACACTCATACACACAAGAATGTATAAACCAGGATCTTGTCAGGTCACACACATACATGGTTAACCACTTAATCTGTCATGTGAATTTATATATCATTCATGATTATGTTTGAGAAGCACTTCATCTGTGGCAAATATGGAAAATCAATATCACCATGGAAGAAAATGTTTTGTCTCTTATGCATAGGTTTGAAGCTTACACTGTAAAAATCAATTTTGTTGATGTGTAAAGCCAAACCAAAAGTGTGTCAGGTCATGAAATTTATGCCCCCAGTACATGTCTGCAAAGTTAAATCACCTAACAGTTCCAGCAGCAAACAATCTTCAGACTAATACCAAGTGTCAGATTAGCCATCCAGTTTCCAAAACTGCTTTCTTCTCTGTTTGGCAGTGTTGCTCTCTGCTTAACATTGCTCAAACATGGTTAGCATCATTGTTTGGGTTTGCGCAGTAAATGCAATAACAGGCATTGGCGGGAAATCATTCTTAGCTATTGCTTTTCTGTCTGGTTGGACATATCTGGTGGTAGAAGGGAAGATGCCCAATTTAGGGCACAGAGGTAGGGTGTTGAGTTGTCCAGAATATTTATTGGACTACTTGCAAAGCCCCACAGCCAAAGGCTTTTGCAGGGGGACTATACCAGCTCCCAGTACAAGTCTGAGGCTTGGAATAGTCTGGCCAAGGGAGTCTCCAGTGTGACTGGCATTCCATACACTGGAGAACATTGTCGGTATCACTTTTATGACATGAAAAGGGACAAGAGGGATACAATCAACCAGTGACTGGATGAGTGTAGGACTGGTAACATCCCACAGTTGTGTAAGTATACTAATAAAGAAAATGTGTAGTAGATAGAAAGCTACATATAGGCAAGACTGGTATGCATAATGCTCTTCTGCTGTTCTCTTTTCATTATTCCACAGTTAATGCAGAGATTACTGTGAATAGAGAGGCCGTGGTGAGCATCTAGAGAAACTGAAGGAAGCAAGAGGTGTGTATGCAGTGCAAGAGAAGAATTATTGTAGCATTTTAATTAAAATTTATTTTCTATACAGTTGTAGCAAAGTATGCATTCATATCCTAACTGTAAAACAAGTATGCATGCTTCAGTCTGTAGCACAAACCAACTATAGGAGTCAAGTATCAGACTATAGTCTGACATGGTGGGTTCAAATACCACAAGTAACAAATATAAAATAGTACAATCATTTAAAAATATTACATAAATTAATTTCTACACAAGTGGCATAAATGTCCTGCTGTTAAATTAATCTGTATAACTGGACCAAGCATATCTGCACATAGCAAGGATTACTTTGAGCAATCCTTAATTATAGTTTGTAGTTGTTAAGAAGTATACTTAATATAAAAGCTCTGATAAAATACTTTATTATTGTGATAATGCATTGTATGCATCGTATGACGGTACTAATTTTATCTTTTCTCATCTCACCCCAACTCTTATCTCTTTCTTTTTTTATGTGTCATCAAAACATTTCCATGTCACCCATCTCTGGCAAATCACAAAATGCTTTACAGCATAGGGAGGGAGGCGAACCCTATTGGCTCAGCCTGCCACTGCTCCACTGGCCTCAGCCCAATGGCCAGCACATCTGGGACCCAAGCTGACAGTACTGCCTCTTCTGTCCCTGTACTACCTGCACCCTCAGGTAGCACTACCCCAGGAGCTGGTGTTGTTGTACCCTCTGGGAGTACTGGCAGAGGTGGGGATTTTATCATCCACCAGGAGATGCCAGGGTCAGTGATATGATTGTGCACAGCACCATGGATGCATGCCTGTGCCAGATAGAGAGGCTGCTCTCCCTTATGGTCCATAGGAGAAGATGTCAAGCACTCTACCAGTGGAGTAAGGGGACAGCGATGATGCTCCTGCAGGTGAGGACTAGATTCTCCATGTCCCCATGTTTGATGGACATGGGGATCTGTTGTCTTCTCCCTAACCCCAATCATGCTGTCTCCCATCCTTTTGTGTCCCTCACCTTCCCTGTGTTTTGTCTTGTTTATCCTGTTTGTTTGCATCTGCTTCCTCCTCTACCCTACTTACCAGAACCAGAAATACCTGTGTCCCGTGTCCCTTACCCAACATTCCTCTCTTAATAAAGTAAAAAAAAGGTACCTGTCTCACACACACACACACACACACACACACACACACACACACACACACACACACACACACACACACACACACACATACACACACACACACGCACACAAACATATCATCCCATACATAGCTCTCCATTTTGCATGTGTCCTCTTGACACACTTGATCTGATCCAATTGGCTATTCAACATGATTGCGTTGTTGTCACCCCTCTTTGGTGAGGTGACACTCCAAATTCAGCCAGTAGTATGCACATATTTTCATTTTAAAATGTTAAAGAAGTGGATAGTTATTATTCTTTCCTACCCCTCCTCCTGCACATTCCTGTATTGCTTTCCCTTTGTTCTTCTCTCTACTTGCCCCCATTTCACCACTTTCCTATCTACCCCATGTTAACACCTTTAATCTGTTCAAAAAATAGAATCACACACAACACACATAAGTAAAAAAAGAAAAAAAGAATGGAGCCTTTCACTCTTTGGCTTCTGTGTTTATGTGGAGTTCTGCATCATGTACCAATACCAAGCATCAGTGAAAATCTCTTCCTTGGGGCGGTTACCTCTGCACAATGCAGCTTAAACACTCTGCATTATGGTAACATACAGTGAATGTAGAATAAATAATTATTTCATTGCATTAGAAAAACATATTTACAAATATTAGAGATACCTGCATTTGAACCCTGTATAATCTGGGCTTCAACAGAAATGTGTCAACACATTTATACGTGCTGCCATGGACTCAGCTAAGCAGCAGGGGTGTTTCATACACTTAGTGCTCAGAACTCTCATAATTGTATGAATGAGGCTCATGTTTTCCTAGCGTTTAACTATGCACAAACAGGGAAAGCAGAAGAAATGTACATCACGCACGAGCAGACAATTTGCCATTGATTGAGCAAACCAGCTGCCCAGTGGTGCACTACTGAAAATTGACATTAGCATGTATTACTTATGTTTATTGACAATGTAGTCTTTATGCCATGAAAGTACATTTAAAAACACAAACAAGGGGAAGCACTTTTTTTTTAAGAAAAGTACACATATTTACACTGCAGCCATCCATTACCTCCCCTCATGCACTGCAAACTTGGCTTCTCAGTACTTGTTTACAAATATAACAACTACACTACAGAAATAAATAACAAATAATTTCTTATATACCATGCACATCTTTATAATGACAATATACATTCAGATTTCCAGTAGCTGTAGTAATGTGGACAGCTGTTTGCATATAGTTTGTAAAGCTGTCTTTTAAAGTATACATATGCATTGGAATCACAGCAGCAACTACTACACAGTGCACACTCATCAATCTGGTAACATGCAGTAATTTAATATCTTGACAGTTGTACATGGCTAGCTATCCATTTCAGACAGGCCTCCCAACATCTTCTCTCAAGCATCCAGTGCTGATTTCATTCACTACAATTTGTCCTGCAGCCTTATAAAAGTCAGACTTGTGCCACAGCACTTCCATAAAGTACTGAGTTGTCTAGTCCATGTACTTAGTAAGGTAAGGGTTCTAATCTCACTGCAGTCTACTGGTGTGTGTGTGTGTGTGTGTGTGTGTGTGTGTGTGTGTGTGTGTGTGTGTGTGTGTGCGTGCACGTGCATGTGTGTGTGTGTGTGTGTGTGTGTGTGTGTGTTTGTGTCTATGTGTGTGTCTAGTCAGAAGAGCATAATTGTGTATCCTGCAGTCACTACGACAATCTCATGGACTACCAATATTTTGACAGTTGAACATGCCTACACATCCATTTTATGCATACCTCCCAACATCTTCTCTCAAACATCAAATGATGATGTCATCCACTATAAATTGTCCTGCAGCCTTGTAAAAGTTAGAGTTGTGCTGTGTCACTTGCATAAAGTACTGAGTTCTCTAGCCCTGTTACTTAGTTGGGTAGTGGTTCTAATCTCACTGTATTCAGCTGATGTGTGTTTGTTCACTTGTTTGACATTAGAGAGAGTCTTTTTCAGCAGCATGTGGGACACTGGTATTACCAGCTTCTCATTACCAGACACTCTGATGTCATCACTTTTAAAGTTTTGTACAACACTCTCCAGGTCATACTTGTGCTGTGGTGCTTATCTTAAATACAGAGGTCTCTACTTGGTATACTTTGATAGGTAGGGGTTCTATTCTTACTGCAGTCAACAGATGTGTGCGTGTGTGTGTGTGTGTGTGTGTGTGTGTGTGTGTGTGTGTGTGTGTGTGTGTGTGTGTGTGTGTGTGTGTGTATGTGTGTGTGTCTGTGTGTGTGCATTTGTGTACTTGCTTGATATGAGAGAGATAATTTTATACCAGCATGTGGGCCACTGCTATTACCATCTTCCTCTCACTAGACTCTGCTGATGTCATCAGCTATAGCTGATTTATGGATGTGCAGCATTTACATCAGGGCAGGGTCAGAGACTGGCCTGTAGGCCAGGCACAAGTCACCTCATCCTATATGATACAAATTATAGTGACAGGGATTTCAGTCTGTAGATAAGAGTGCAAGTGAAGTGTGCTATATCTTTAAGAAGCATGTCAAGAAGGCTGTACATGAATGTATAAATCCCAGACACGTGCACTCTCTAGTGCCATTTTGTAAGAGCAGCCAGAGTGACAGATTGCATGATTGCAGTTGTTAATTTGTATACAAGTTACTTAAGTTAAGGTCAGTAAACTTTTATAGTGATCTGTTTGTATAAAATAAAGCTGTTTGAACAGAACCCACAAAGACTCTTCTATTGTGTCCAGAGTAGGAGAGCAACATGGTGTCAGAACCAAGATTGAAGACAACAAAAACCAGAGACAAGAGGGGCAGAGATGACAGTGAAGGTAAAAGTAAGAGAATCAAGCACAAACAGAGCCAGAAATGAATCAAAAGTAATGAGAAGTAGCATGAACTGTTTATTTGATAAAATAAATAGAATGGGGCATTATAAGGGCACACGCCACATTATTGAACAAGCGGAAGGCACAAAAAGTTTGTCAACTAAAAGAAATGTTTAAAATAAAGGTATTTGATGAAGTGATTATCAGTAAAGCAAAACAAGCACATTTAAAGTAAAACAAGCATGTTTAAAGATAAAATGAACATGTTTAAAGCAAAGCAAGTGTGCTTAAAGAAAATCTGGCCATGTCTAGAGTAAAACGAGCATAAGAAAAGTACATTGGGCATGAAAAGGGCTTCAACAAGCAAAACAACTATAATAAGGGTAAAAAAGGTCACATTAAGCAAAAATAAAGCAAGGTGACAACATGTATTTTGGCAAATTGCTATGTTTTGGCATAACGCATGGTCAACTATTTAGGCAAGTTTATACCAGACTTCAATGAGTTGACAGCACCTTTAAGAGAGCTAACTTGCAAAAATGTTGTATGGTCATGATTGGAACATCACCAGAAGGCATTTGAAGACCTTAAGCAGGAAATTGCCATCCCACCTACATCAAGATACTATGGTGTGAACAAACCAGTTACTCTTTCCTGTGATGCTTCAAAATTTGGTCTTGGCACAGTTATACTTTAAGAGGGCAGACCAGTAGCCTATGCATTTAGAACACTAACTCAAACTGAGATGCAGCATATTCAGATTGAGAAGAAACTTTTGGCAATAGTATTTGGATGTTCCAGATTTCATGATTATATTTATGGTCAGGCTATTCAGACTGAAACTGACCATCAACTTCTAGTTACTATTCTAAAGAAGCCTATGCATTCTACTCCAGTGAGATTACAAAGAATGATGCTCAAATTGCAAGAGTACAATTTCAAAATGTTCTACACGAAAGGCAAATTGCTCTATCTGGCTGATTCCTTATCCACATGACCCAGAAATATGACTGAACAACTTGAAGTAGAGAATTTTGTTTTGGTGTGATGTCAGTGCATAATTTTTCCACCACTAGACTTGATGAGTTAAGAGATCACACTAAGACTGATCCAATTTCGCAGAAGCTCAATCACTATATTAATGTCTGATGGCCATCAAAACAATTTGTTGTACAACCTGAAGTACAAACCTATTTTCCTTACAGAGATGAACTGTTGATGGAAGATGGCATTATTTTCAGAAGGTCCTAAAACTATTGTTCCACCTTCCTTACAACAAGAGTATATCCAGATTTTGCATCATGGTCACCCAGGTTCCGTATCCACTAAGAGAAGAGCAAGAAAATTAAATTAGTATTTTAGCCTTCATTACCAAAAGGCATTGATAAAGTACTTTCTTCTTCTTCAGTATGCAATAGTACTAGACCGCATTTGCAAAGAGAACCACTTCAGCTAAGTCCAGTTCCTGAACTACCTTGGTCAACAGTTGCAGCTGATATCTTTGAGTAGAACAAGCAACATTACTTGGTTTTGGCAGACTCTTATTTGAATTGGTTTGAGATTTATCTGCTACCTGACCTAATTTCCACTGCTGTTATTACTAAGCTGAAATGCCATTTCTCAGTTCATGGTAGTCCACACAGAGTTCTTTCTGACAATTGTACTCAATTAACTAGCCAGTTGTTTCAGAAATTTTGTAAAAAAATGGGACTTTGTACATGTCACTAGTAGTCCTGAATATCCTCAGTCAAATGATCTAGCTGAATGTGCATTGCAAAGTGCAAAGCATGACAATACCGATGTGTTCTTAAATTTGCTTAATTTCAGAAACATACCCCATGATGATATTCTTGGCTCACTTGTTGAAAGGTTACTTTACAGGCAAACTAGAACTATGCTACCCATCATTTCAAGTTTATTGAAGCCTAAACCTAAGAACAATAGAACCATCAAGGCTCACTTGGTTAAAAAGTGTAATACCCAGAAATCTAGTTATGGCAGATCGAGCAGATTCTTCGTCCTCTGAGGGAAGGAGAGACGGTACGAATCCAGACAAGTAAAGGTTTTGATCAAATTGGACATATTACAGGCATCTGTGCCAAGCCAAGATCCTCTTTGGTAGATTCCGAAGGTGTAGAATATAGGTGGACCATTAAACATCTTGCTCCTGTATCAGAATCATCACCATCACATCATTATTCCTGCTATGCAGACTTCAAATCTAAGAGTGAATCAGATAATGTTCCCATACCAGAATGTGTTCAAAATTCTGATTCCATTCCAGAAAATGTTCTGAACATTCCACAGGTCAAACATTTTGCTGAGACAGTTCCAGTTGCTAAATCTAATTCCCAGTTTTATGTCACATGATATGGGCGAGTATCAAAGCCTAGTGTGAAATACATAGCAACGTTGACTTGATTGTATATATACATGTACTTCATATTGTATAATGCATGACATAGAATTACCTGTTATCTCTGCATGCTAAATAGACTTATAGAGTTGTATGATCTATTTCTCAAAGAGGGAGGATGTAGATCAGAGTGCAAGTGAAGTGTGCTATATCTTTAAAAAGCATGTCAAGGCTGTACATGCACGTGTAAATCCCAAACACGTGCACTCCCTAGTGCCATTTTGTAAAAGCAGCCAGAGTGACAGCATGCATGATTGCAGTTTTATTTATTTATTTTATTTTTACATTTGTTGACCAGGATAGTCCGACTGGATATATATCCATTTTCAGCGGAGGCCCAGAGAGAATAGCTCTAGATAACACAGATAGAACATAACAGATATGAGTCAAACATATTTACAAAGCCCTCTAGTAGGTACTCACAGTATACATCTAACAACTAACAGTTGTTTGTTTGTATATAAGTTATTTAAGTTAAAGTTAGTAAACTTCTATAGTGATGTGCTTGTATAAAATAAAACTGCTTGAGCAGAACCCACAAATGCTCTGCTATTGTGTTCAGAATAGGAGAGTGACATGGTGTCAGAACTGGGATCGAAGAGTATATAATCCAGAACCATGAGGTGCCGAGATGACAGTGAAGGTAAAACAAAGAGAAACGAGCACAAACAGAGCCAGAGAAGAATCAAAGGTAATGAGAAGTTGCATGAACTGTTTATTTGATAAAAGAAATAGAACAGGGCATTACAAGGGCACAGACCACATTACTGAACAAGCGGAAGGCACAAAAAGTTTGTTAACTACAAGAAATGTTTAAAATAAAGGTATTTGATGAAATGATTAACAGTAAAGCAAAGCAAGCATGTTTAAAGATAAAACAACCATGTTTAAAGCAAAGTGAGTGTGCTTAAAGCATATATTTTGAAGAGTTTATCGTGTGCACAGTGCAACTGTTTTGTGAAATACAGTCAAAGTATATCCATTTCAAAACGTTTCTTATGCTGGGTGTATCTGTTTGCAAAGTGCCACCATTACAAAGTGTTTCTTGTACTGTAAATAGTTGCCTAGGAAGGTACTGCCATTTTGGGGACATTTCAGTGTGCTGTGTGCAGTTATTCGCAAAGTGCTATTACTTTGAAATGTTATTGAGTTTTGGGCAAGAGAGATCAACTTTATTCACATTGTGCAGTTATTTGTATCATCCAGTGTGTAACATCTCATCTCAGACACGTGAAATCCCTAGTGCCATTTTGTAAGAGCAGGCAGAGTGAGATCATGCATGATCGCAGTTGTTAGTTTGTATATAAATTACTTAAGTTAAAGTCAGTAAACTTCTATAGCAATGTGTTAAAGCTGCTTGAATAGAACCCACAAAGACTCTTCTATTGTGTCCAGAGTAGCAGCTTGACGCAGTCTATCCATATACATCATGTCATGGTTTATAGGCTCTGTAGTTTCTTGGTGAGAGGTCCCTACAGCTGCTGCTGGCATCTGGTGCAGTACATGCAAAAAGGAGCATTGTACTCGATTAGTGTTTTAATGAGGGTTGAGCACAGGGTATTATAACATCCTCAGACCTGGATACAATGGCCTGACTTATAAGGTGCATGACGTAGGCTTTTCTTACCACTGTGGAAACTTGGTGATAGAAATTCAGATTGCTATCTACCTGTGTTCCCAGGTCTTGCATCACTGGGTTTGAGCATAGGGTCAAAAATAATGGTACATTTTTGTGGTTATTTTTAGACCATGGGGCTTTGGTACCAAACATTTGTCTGTGTTAGCCCCTCCTGTAATATCTTAACATTGTTGGTGATCTCATTGATTGCACCCAATTTGTAATCATCAGCAAACTTGGTAAATCAAAGGCCATGTACTTTAACATGGACTTCTGAGAAATAGATTCCAAACAGTAAATAGCCCAGCACATATCCTTGTGGCACGCCACTGGTGATGGCTCTACTGGTAGCGGTTGATTCACCAACTTTCACTGTATGTGTTCTGTCTGTGAGACAATTGATTTACCATCTAGTGATGCAAGAGTTAATCCCCAGCTGAGAGTTTCTCAATGAAGCCTGAGTGGGGGATTGTGTCAAAACCCTTGGCCAGATCAAGATAGGCAGTATGCACTGTCTTACCTTCATGCAGGCCTTTGGTGACTTTTTTTTGAAGAAGTCTACTATGTTTAATAAGCATGATCCACCATTAACTAAGCCAAATTGGGTTGGGTCTGGAGTTTGAAGGTCATCTATGTCTTTGATAAGGTCCATGATTATTCCACTGCTTTACAGATGAGACTGGTTAGACTTATGGGTCTATAGTCCCAGGATCAATTGATGGCCCCCCTTTATTCAAGGAAATTACTGCTGCTGTTTTCTACTCTGTTGGAATAAAGCCAGCACTCAGGCTATGTGTAAAAAGGATGTTAATTTGGTCCACTAGGTCCTGTTTTTGATTACTTAGTAAGCAACCTGGGATGTTATCTGGTATCATTGAGGGCATGTTTTTAACCTTGGAGAATGCAGATATGACCTCATGTCTAGAGATACTAGGTAGGGGACTGGTATCAGGTACACCTTTGGGTTTGGCCAGTAGGGCCAGGGGGTTGAAGTTTTCACCAAATCTGTCAGCTAGCAGGTTGGCCATTTTCTCCAGTGCAGCTTCATGTTTAGATTCCTAGCATTAAGCAACAGAACTTTGAGTTTGCCTCCAGTGGATGTTGTTATGTCAAAATTTGTGTTGCTTTCACATTGCCTAACAAAGGCACTATGGGGGAGGCAAAGGCCATTACAAGTATCCACCAGCCTAGAGGAAACAAGTTCAGACCATCCCTGGCAAAGCAGCGTAGCTTGTCGACCATGTAAGTCCAGGCTGAGAGATTCTGGATCCCCCTGGATTTACACCAGAAGATATGCCAATTGATGAAGTCCATCATGTTTGTTTATATTGTGGCATCATCCTGGGTGAAGGTAGAATGCTGCTTAGGGTAGGGTCATACCTGCCTGGGACACATAATGTGAGAGTTCATTCATGTGTCTCTTCATATAGTCCATAGAGGTACGTCTCAACTAATTCATCCCAAAATGAGCTATGACAGAGTCATAATGGTACTTGCTGAGTGACATGTGACATGATATGATACACTTGCATGTATGTTGCTAGTGTATTAGGACATGTGTTGTTGCAGTGGAGCAGATCAACCATTGACACAGTTCACATTCCACCATTGCAGTGTCAAATGCAGTATGGCATAAGTGTGCAAGTGTCTGCATACCATCATTAAATGCTCTGTGACACACTGATCTAAATTCATATTGATTATATGGTTGTTTACTTAAGTCTTGTCTCATACACATGCTAGTCTGTAATATACACAATGTATCACATGTTTTCATACAATTGTAACCTTGTAGAATTCATTGTATTTGCAGTTGTTTTGCTAAAACCAAGGATTATTGAGGGTGTCAGCAGCACCATTGTGTGACTATTACTATTTGTGTCAGGAAGTGTTTTGCATGAGACACATACAACTAGTCTGTAATGTGTCCTGATATGACATCAGGCTACTCAAACACAGCTTTCCCATGAAAGACATATAAGCATATTTTTTAATTGATGTAAGTACAGGACATTGTTACAGCTGTATGATGGTGTGCATAGTGCTGGTTTGTGAAATGTGATAAATGACCACAGTTGTATTTATAGGTTTTTTTCACAAATCATTTATTCTTATACAATTGAAATGGTAAGTGGAATATACAACTAAGCACAGATGTACATGTGGATGCCGCCAGACATTCCCAACCAGAGGAAATAGACAATTCACTAGCTGACTTTTTTCCTCACAAGTCACCACCTGTTGCCACTGTCCATCAGCCAAACTATACATTCAAACCTTATCAGTTTCTGTGCTAAGGAGGGTAGCACATCTATGTGCTGTGTACAGTTAATAATGCAGAATCAATGGGCTGTGACAACATCACAGATTGCCTCTAGTGTAACTCAGAACATTGACCTACCTGACACGGCTGGATCCACACTTCAACACAGCCTCCAGATGGACTATGTTCCCATAGAAGGGTGTACATCAACATGCATGCATGGACACATCCTGATTCCCCTCATCTGTGAGGTAAGACCAGCATGTCATCATAGATATTTTCTAAATGGGTAATAGTAATATCCCGGCTGTGTGCAAAAGACATGTGTGATTTGTTCATGCTACATCTATGTCTGTTACATCTATTAGATGTCCTCAAGGGCATGCATGATGACAGCACTGTCATTCTGCTGAACTTGACCAGACCAAGGCATTTGACACAAATCCACACTGAGGTATTACTGCAACACTGTCACAAGTGGCCATAAACACCTATATCACCAAGGGGGTAGATCACTGGATCACATACATGACATCTAAATATGTTGAAATGTGTGAAGTAACCTATATCTTGAGTCCAGTGATCAGGTCCGTACATCAGGGCTGTGTGCCAGGCCCTTTCCTGTCCATTATTTAAGTCACAGATGTGAAGAATGACATACACATCCTGTGTCTAAACAGCTGTCTGGAGGACTGTAGATTGTGGACAATCACTGAATCCAACTGTGATACTAGTATCAATCACAATCAGTATCAACATGCACTAAAAATTGCTGCCACAGCCATGAAGACACATGAGATGAAACAAAAACATGGGGGATTTGTTAAGTTATAAAAAAAAATACACAACCCAATAATAATGTAGACATCACACTCTTACGATGAGACCAAGTGGTATGTGACCTGTGTACTGAGGCAGATGGTATGTGGAACGTCCAATAGCATGTGTCTACAGTGGTGACTACTCCCTTGTATGTAACACAACTCCTGAGTATGTGCAGGACATCCACATCAAAGGCCATAATACTTCCATAGCTCAAAGTCTCCATCCTTGAGTACAATGCACCCTTCTTAACTTACCTCCCTACACATCTTCCAGGGATGCGTAACACAAGTGTGCCACCTTTGCCACAGTGAGCTCCCACATATCTTACTGGCCATACCTAGGTATTCTTTTTGTTGCATAAACATTACTGACTGATGGTGCGGGACCCCCATCAAGGTGTTATACCAGATTCATGTGTGATACCTGTTCCAGAGATACACACAGTACATACATAGCTGTTTGACAACATTGATAGCACGGGTTACATTCACGACAGTGTGGACTGTGCCATATATATGCCATGTACACCTGCCAACTAGCCTGGATTGATCATAATGTCACATACAGGTATAGCAGTATCCCCCTAACATCTCCAACAGATGTTATAGCGTCAGGATGGTGTACTTGACTACATTCATAGATTGCTGACATGTCATAATAGTTGTACAAGTGTGTTCATGCAGAACCATCTATAATCATTCACAATCACATATGTCATGTCAGAGACATGGGATTACTGATTGTATTATTCTGATATTGTTCATGATTGTGCATGCTTCTGTTTACTGTTGTCCATGAGCCTGTACCTATGTGCCCCACTTAGTGGAGACCTCTGGTGACATTGCAGTCATATTCAGGTAACCCATTTTGCACAACTTTATAATATGCACCTAACCCCTAACATATATAACATCCCTGATAGATGTCTTCTCCATTGTTCATGCCAGGATGCTTATATCATAAAGACATCTTCTCCATTGATATGTCACCTTATGTGCCATTCACATAATATACATTTTAACTGTGCAGTCTGTACTGCATCATGTTATGTGTTTATTGTTCCTGCTACAACTGTCTTCATTTACATGCCCTCATATGCCGTACATTAAGATGTTTCACCCGTCCTCTTTCCCTGCGTTCATTCCTACAGTTCATCTGTGTGCCACTCTTCAGTACACACACTTCCCTAAGCTGTTTATTTTAAATGGCAGTCCATGTATAGTTGTAGATCATTTACATAACGTTTGTTCAGTATGCCTGAAATGGAATTCCACAATACTCTGCACTGCATACACTGTCATGTAATGTGTTTGGACTATATACATTGGTATAGAATTAACCCTAGTAATCATCGTGGCATTCTGTGCAATCACGCAGATCTAGTTTGCCATAGGTAAACAGATCTACATGTTTTCGGCTGTTCATGTTGCTTTACATAGTTTTCTGGCCAGCAACACTTTTGCTAGCTATGAAACCATGCTTGTCTATGTCTTAACGTGGTGCTCAGCATGAATATGTAATAAGTGCTGCTGCTCACCATGCAAACACATAAACTCTGTGGAGGCCTCTCATGAAGCCTGCATGGAGTTTACTGAATCCCCAGGTCTGTAAACAGGAGAAAGAGTTTTTGATGTATAAGCAAATGACCCTTCTTCCTCTGAAGGTATAACATGTTGACTCAGTGCAGGTAACCTTTTAAAATGTTAAGACTCCATCTGCCGAGAGCTGAAATGTAGAGACTGAATGACTGAAAATACAGACATACATATACTAAGTCCAACATTGCCATTTCTCAGAATATTCTCTTTTCTATTAGGTATGTTGATCTTGGAGTTGCTATATATAAGTTCAGGGTATGGGGTGCTTCTACCTTACATCAGGGGTTGCAGTGGTGCTTGCCCATGCAGAAAACAAACTGAAAGATGAGGGATGTGTAATATTCTTTTTTTTGCTTCTTCTGTGTTTATTTTGTGTCTTTCAGGGCTTGGCAATCTGCAGCCTAACATAAAAGTAGGAAGCTCTCAGTACACCCCAGCGTATACTGAATCATCACAAGCAAACAATGCTCTTCATCATGCTGTAGCAACACTTTATTACAAGTCAGCATTTCTTTGTATTTTCTGAAATCCTACTGCTGTGTAATTTCCACTGTCACAACACTTTAGCTTTCATCATATTATACAGTGGTGCTAATGCCTTACTTTAGTTTGACACAATCTTTCCATAATAATCAATTTAACCAAAGAAATACGCAAAAAATCTTCCATACATATGTGGATGACCTCATGCATCACCTTCACCTTATCTGTGAAAGAATATATCCCTATTTTTGTCCAAAACACGTCCCAGATATTCAATCTGCAATTTCTGAAAGTCACATTTTGATTTTCTAACTCAAAGTATATAGTCTCAGAAGGCTTTCATTTTATATCTTTCCAATAATCATCAAATTATCCATGTACACTATGTACATTCAAATTTTTGAATAACTTTTCTGTTATTTTTGAAAAAAAAAAGATGGAACTCACACCAATTATTAATCTGTTATATGCAAGCAGGCCCTTACATGTAAAATCAAGTACAAAAGTCATCGTCATCAGTGCAGTTGCTAGGTTATTTTGCACCCTAGGCAAAACTTATTAGTGCACCCCTTGTTTTACAAATACATACTTTTTTAAAATTGAAATTAGAGAAAAAAGGAAACAACGATACGTCATCCTTAAACGGCTTCCTAGAACACACACTGCAGACCTAGTATCTCTTTGACTCCTGCCAGGATATTAAATTAAAAAAATATATAATAATAATAATACTAACAATAATAATAATAATAGTAAAGAAAGTCAGCAACAGCCTCCAAAACACACAGACTACTAGTATCTGGTTGACCATGTCAGACAGTGTACTACAGTATAAAAAAAATAAAAACACAACAGTCCCCCCCAAAAAAACTGTATCAGCAGTATCTGGTCAACCTTGCCAGCATAGTATAAAAAAAGAAAGACATCAACAGCCCCCAAAACACACAGACCACTAGCATCTGGTTGACCATGCCAGTGTATTGCAAAAAAAAAAAATCAACAGCCCCCAAAACACATTGCACCCCTGTATCTGGTCAATCCTGCTAAGATAGTTTATTTAAAAAAAAAAGAAAGTCATCAACAGCCCCAAAACACACACACTGCCTAACTTTACCTACTACTAGTATTTGGTTGACCATGCCAGGAGTGTTAGAAAATCACAAACTGCCCCCAAAACAGCCAGCCCACTGCAGATTTCATCTTCTTCTGTGATCTGGTTGACCCTGCCATACTCCAGCCCCAGGATGTTAGAAACAAAGAACAAATATATAACCAGTCCACCTTTTCATTTTAAACAGTATATGGTTGATCCTGCCAAAAATAACAAATAATGAAATACATAAATTATTTGGTCGACCTTGCCAGGAAATAAAATTACAGAAAATATCTGGTTGACACTGCTAGGAAAAAAAAAATGCAAAATATAGTATCTGGTTGGCCCTGCCAGAAAAAAAAAAAAACAGTCAGAAGAACCCGCTATTTTTTTTTTTCACACTTACCTGAAAAGAAACTATCTGCTGTCACTGTGGATTAGTTTTCAATTAGCAGTAATAAAATTCATACCTAGGAAGAAGACTCCACTGCTGCTCTCTCACTCTTGCTCGTTGCTTTACCCAATGCAAATAGTGGGAAGAGAGCGTGAGAGCAATAGGACTAATCAGCAGCCATATAACGTATGTGGCTGCTGACTAAACAGTACAGTCGGACTCGGATCCCTGCAGTCTCTAGTTAATCCAGACTGTTTTTAAAGCAGTCCGGCAATGGTAACAAGAAAAGTAGATGTGTTTTTTTTTTTAAAGTGGAACTCGAGCATGTATGCATGGTGCTCTGAGTTCCACAAATACTCGCTACATTTACCTAAATTAGAGAGGTATTACTAGCTGCCCGGCAGTACCCCCTCATTATCTGCACCCTAGGCGAATGCCTGATTTGTCTTAGTGGTGGCGCTGGCCCTGATCATCATATAATACTTGCAGGCATTAAGGTGTGGATATGTCCCAGTACATGTAGTATGATTAATGGTCAGTTCATAATCACTAAATGTTTGTATGGTGTTAGCCCTTTTTACAGCAGGAACAATCAGAGCTGCCCATTCACTATGCTTCACTGAACAAACAGTACCTTTGCTTTCAAGGATTTCATGTCCTTTATCCACTTTTTCCTTCACTGGACGTGGTAGCAGTCTCCTTTTGCAAAACTTTGGTCCAAAATCCTGCCTCACTAAATGATAGTTTTAATGCCACACATCATTCCAAGCACCTCACAAAACACTTCGTCATGTAAATCAATAACTTGTTATACTGATTTAAACTCAACACAACATACTTTTACTCACAGAATTTAATTTATTCCTAGTTTAACAGTAATTTCTGCAGCCAGTTCTTCCTCTTCAAAATTGGTCTTTCAAGTTTTATCAGAACTAGCGACAATGTGGCTATTATTTCACCTCGCATAACAGAGTCACCATTGTGTATGTTTTAAGTTTTGTAATGCTACTCTGTAAGTATCCCTTGGAACTAATGCACAACACATTCCAAGAACAGTTCCAGTTCCACTAATTTTAAGTTGTTTTCTTTTTTGTATTAGTTTAAAAAAATGGACTGTGTAACTTTACAAGGGAGGTAAATAACTTCCTGGAATTCAAAGACTTGTGATGACAGTTAAGATTATGGGCTCACCCATTTCCTGGCTTCAATGGCACAATTAATATTAAGTGCGATTTTAAAAATGAAGGCAGCAAAACTGTGAAAGTTCAAATGTAATTGATTAGCATTATAACATATGACCTAGTGCAGTGGTTAGCGTTGCGGCCTCACAGCAAGAGGTTCTCTGGTTTGATTCTCAGCTGGGGTGCTTTCTGTGCAGAATCTGCATGTCCTCCCTGTGGTCACGTGTTTTTTCTCCAGGTGCTCCAGTTTCCTCCCACATCCCAAAGACATGCTGTAGGTGGATTGGATACTCTAAATTGGCCCTAGGCGTGTGTGTGTGTTCCTTCTGTGGAAGGTTGGGCATTGGGCTGGCAACTTGACACTGTAAAACTCCACTGCCAATCATGAGTGGACAGGTGATCCACTGTGGCGAACCCTAACTGGGAAAAGCTGAAAGAAGAAAATAACATATGACCTAGATGTGTGTATTTTAAACTGTTTTGTAATAAGGTCTGTTATTCTGAAGGAGACGTTTGCTTAAACAGAGACAAAGTGGTAAATTATTTTTCAGTCTGGTAATTCCTTATTTCTAGTGTTTTTGCTTGGTAATTAACATTTTCATTTTTGTTTGTTTGATTGTTGGTTTGCTTGTTAACTGGATGAGAGAGGTTGATTTAAAGATTATTTTCAGCCAAACACTAGGTCAACAATGTAGCATGATGCAATAACAAAATATAAGTATTAAAATACAAAGCAAAGAAAATCTTGGTAACATGAAAAGTCATTATTGTTAAGTAACGTGTATTTTATTCATTATTTGCAATATAAAATTCAATGATCAGTTAAAATGGCACAACAGGTACAAGCCAACAATATGTTACATTATTAAACATATCAGATATTAACAAACTGAAATGTATAAGCAAACCAAAGAATTGTCCATAGATATTTGTACTGTTTGTGGGTGTGTGTGTGCGTGTGTGTGTGTGTGTGTGTGTGTGTGTGTGTGTGTATGTACACGCACATATATATGTATATGTATATGTATATGAATATATATCTATAATATATGCATGTATACATGCACACACACGCTCGTGTATGCATCCAGTAGTGGGTTGACATTCTATTCTCAATTAATCTCTCTATCTTGAGTACCACTATGGGTTCCATCTCCCCCAGAACCATGAATTGGACTGTGTAGGTAACTAGATAATGATAAATGAATGAAAGACTACTCCTATGCATCTGTATATAGCTATATACTTCTATAAATATCATGCATAGTGTTTTAGGATAAATTCCAGTATTCTGCTTTTCTGTGCATCTTCATTTTCTGATATACTACATCAGCAAAGCACTTCTAAGTAAGAGTCTAGGATATACCTCCATCCCTCACCACATCTCACAAACATAAAATAAAGCAGGTGGTATAAACAACATACTTCCTCCCAAAATCCCTACTATCAGGTGATGTACATCCTAACCCAGGTCCTACCCTTACCTCTCTAGCCAAACAGGTAAACTGCCTAAACTCTGCCAGCACTAGTCCCACCAACAAACAACTATCATTTTACTCAATGAATCTTAGAAGTGTCCTAAACAAAATAAGTGAATTCCATGCCTGGATGACAAACCATACCCGTGATATAATCATCCTAACTTAAACCTGTCTGAAGCCACAAAACTCTGATAGAGATATTCTCCCTTCCAGATATAGCATTCTTTGACAAGATAGACAAAAGAAAAAAAAGAGGTAGCGTGGCTATAGTCTACTCTAACCATCTTACTCCTTCAAGTCCTATACCCGTTCCCTCCTTCTCGCCTGCTTAACTCCTGATGGCTAACTTTAAACTTAATGATTATACAATTATTACCGTTGTAGCTATTTACATTCCTCCAGGTGATAACCTTACCCTTCTAGAAAACATTCTCTCCTACCTTTCTCTAAACTTAGACAAGGAAACCATCCTTCTTGGGGATGTAAATCTCAACTGGCTAACTTTTCAGGAACCTAGCGCTTCATCAACTTCCATGGTTTTGTGCAACTTATCTCTTCTCCTACCCATTCTAACAAATCTCATACTTCCAGTTCTCTCATAGACTAGATTTTAGTCTCAGACCCAAATAAATATCATGATCCTACAACCCTACCTGACTCCTTAAGTAACTAGTCCCCTGTGAAAGTTCTTAGATACACACCTCATTTCACCAAGCCCCACAGATACATAACCTGCCGTAAACTTACCTCCTTGTGCCCTGTCACCTTTAATGCTCTTCTCTCCAAAATAAATTGGTCACAACTAACTCTCCTCCCTCTCAACGATGCTGTCCACTCATTTAACTCAACCTTTCTTAATATCTTAAACTCACTTGCTCCTCTCCGCACTGTACAAATCAAATCCAATATAGCATCATGGTTAACTAAAGCTACCCGCACTCTAATGAATACCAGAGACAAAATGTGGGTAAAAACTAAGCCCCCAACCCATTTATAAAAATATAAAGAACTCAGAAATCTGGCAAAAAAACACACTAACAAGGACAAAAATAACTTTTATTTTAAGCCGCCAACTGCCCAAAGGTCAGACCCCCAAAAATTCTGGAACTCCATTAAACAAATCTTGCATCCCGGAAACCCTTCATCTCCAAACCCCTGCCCAAACAATACTCCAGAAGAAACAGCTACCAAATTTAATACTTATTTTATTGAATCCATATCAAAGATGATAAATACCTTCTCCACTACCAAGATAGATAACTCTCCCAAACCCACTCCTCCTCCAAATTCTTTCTCTCTTAAATCAGTATCTACTAACTATATCAAATCCTTACTCACTAAACTTAAACCCTGCTCCTCCTTGGCTGACCATCTGCCTCCGTATTTCCTGCAAGTAGCTGCAGAGTCTATTGCTATTCCTGTATCTATCCTAATAAATTGCTTTATCTTAGAATCAAAAGTCCCTTTTATCTGGAAATAATTCTACACCTTACCTATACCCAAGGGAGGTAACTCTACTGACATTTCAAACTTCAGGTCTATCGCAATCCTCTCTCCACTATCAAAAACATTGGAAAAATGCATACATAAGCAGATCATGCAATACCTACTGCAGGAATCCTTGCTCACACCCACCCAGCATGGCTTTTGCCCTAAACACAGCACTTCGACTGCCCTAATATCCTTCAGTAACACTATCTCATCACAAGCCAGGGATAACAATAAACTTGTTTCTTGCCTATTTCTGGACCTCTCCAAAGCCTTCAATACAGTCTCTCACCCTCTCCTACTATCCAAACTGTCTAACCTCAACTTTTGTACCTCTAGTATTACCTGGTTTACCAGCTATCTCACTGACTGCCTGCAATGTGTGAAATGGCTCTCTGCTCTACCCCCCTTTACCAGTGAAAATGGGTGTCCTCCGAGGATCCATCCTAGACCCATTACTTTTTAATATCTTCACTAATCTTCTACATACCTCCTGTCCTCTGTCATCCCTTGTTCAATATGCAGATGACTCTACAGTCAGGCCCATTACTTTTTAATATCTTCACTAATCTTCTACATACCTCCTGTCCTCTGTCATCCCTTATTCAATATGCAGATGACTCTACAGTCATCACCATTGCAGATTCTCCCGATGACCTCATCTCTGCTACTCATGCATCTTTCAGCTCAGTAGAATCCTGTTTCTGTGATAACCTATTACTTAACCGTAAAAAAACAAAACTCCTACTCTTTCTTCCTAAAAACCTCACTCACCTTAAATCAGCCTTTTCAGTACTCTCCCTTAATAACACATCCATCATAGTTGAAACTAGTACAAAGCTACTAGGAGTAACAATAGATGACCAACTTAAATCTGACTTACATATAAATAACTGTATTAAAAAGACACACTAAAAAATGGGCCTTCTCTATTGAAACAAAAAGTTTCTTACAAATAAAGCAAGAGTTACCCTCTCTCATTCATTCCTACTACCCAGTCTATTATATAGCTGTCAAATTCTCACTAATCTCAACTCCACACTTCTAGCAAAACTAAAATCTACCTATAACAAGGTTGCAAGATTTGCTGCCCAACAAACTTATAAATCTCACCATTGTCACTCACTAAGATACTTAAACCGGCTTGAACTACCCCATTCACTCCTTCACTCCCAACTACAGATAATCCATACAATTCTATACCAGCAATCCTTCTGTCCTAGCCTGTCCTCTTTAATCTCTCAATACTCCCCTACCAGGTCCTTACGTAGCTATGACCAAAACCTATTACAAATATACAAAGCTAAAACTAAATTTGGATGCAATCACTATAGCTCCAATCCTTCTATAGCATGGAATAAACTGCCATTAGAAATCAGGTCTCTTACACAAACTAATCAATTCAAAACTGCAACCAAAAAATACCTAAAAGCACACTGGTCCTGCCCTTGTTATCATCCTCCATAAAGTACATTCAACCCACTTGCTAAACTCTACCTTACTATTCACCATCAGTATGTCCTCTTTTACCTCCGATGATGAACTATAACCTCTGCATACTATTTACCTTTACATCTGCAGATCTCATTTCCTCTTTTGATCTCAGTTTTTTATTAGAAACATCTACTGTTACTTATAATTATTGCTGCTTTTTATGAATTATTGTCTTATATTGTTTAATGCTTACATTAAAACAATGAAGCTTCTTAATTACCTCTGTACTAACTAATATACTTTCTATGCAACTACTGTGAAATGCTAATGCTTTTAATGACTTGTATACTGTGGAGCTTTTCTCCTCAGGCCTCCGCTGAAAAAGGGCTATTTCAGTTCAGTTGGACCATCCCGGTCAACAAATGTAAAATAAAATAAAATAATAATAAAATAAATATACAGATTAGTTGGTCTTAAAGCTAGTGAAAATTGACAAGTCTGTTATGGCTACAGGATGACTGTTCTTGATTGCTGAATTTCTAAGTATGCTCATTCAATATAAGGCCAAATGAAATGTTTATTGAAGTACAAACTCTTGATGCATTATGGGAGCTAGAGGCTAGTTAGCTAAAGATAAGTAAAAGCCAAGTTTTAGTGTTTTCAAATCACAGAAGCAAGCAAAATAGTTGTTCTTTCTGTATTACGAAGACAGCATTTTCCTTTAAGAAGCAGTGATGTTTTTTGTATCAACTAAAGTAATACATGTGAATACGTTTTAAGGATTCTTTAAAGAACCAAGGAAACAATGCATAAAGCAGAAGTATGGGATTCCAATTTTAGTTGAAGAACCATTCCTGGTGATTCATGAAAGGAAAAAGACCCTGTTCTGATGATGAGCTAATCTGCAATTCAGAGGCGTGTTAGCTGTAAAAATTAATGTAAAAGAGCTCGTTATCATCTGATTTTCATGTGCAGATCATTGTTGATCCGCCTGTTGCATCAGCATCCTCCCACATAAGCATACATTCAAATATATACAGACACACACACACACATACACACACACACACACACACACACACACACACACACACACACACACACACACACACACACACACACACACACCAGTTCCCATATATGTCACTCTCAATTGACTGCTCTCTAGTGGTTCTCCCCACTGCATGATCACCATAGTAGCTTAAGTGCAGTTATAACACATTTGCAGAATCCCTGGTGTTTATGGTCCCTCCAGTCCCCATACCAATGGCGGTACTGTTATAACACTTTGGTTATATGTATTCCTGGTGTCTAGTGTTTCTCCTCACCACCGATCCCATCAGTGAAGTCTGTACCATAAAGGCAGTTTAGTTATATGTATCCCTGGTGTCTAGTGTTTCTCCTCACCACTGATCCCATCAGTGAAGTTTGTACCATAAAAGCACTTTAGTTATATGTATCCCTAATGGCTAGTTTTTCCTGCCACCCCCAATCCTCATACTGATGTCTTATCCCTGGTGTCTAGTGCCTCCCCCCACCCCCTGATCCACATACCACAGTTGTGGTAAGCATTTGAACTTGGCTATGTTCAGTAATATTATATAATGAGGCAACCCATGCTGATCTACATGGTCGAGCGATTACTTGATTGCTTGGCATGTAGATGCCTTCTTGAAGATGGTTTCAGGGGAGAGAGCATATAGCTAATTAGCATATGCCTCTCCCTGGACTGCCTCTTTAGCATTTAAAATAGCTCTAGGGCGGCCTGTCCTATGCAATGCTACACATCTTCATGCTAGAGCAATATGCAGCACTATGTAAGGGTGGTTGCTGAATACCTAAAGAGTATGGTGATGTGTACAGAGATGTACAGAAGGTAAATCACAAATCCCCCTATTGTCTAATTGCTTCAGGTGTTCATAGGTTCATAGGTCCATAGGTTTGTACTAGGCTATCAGTGCTAGGGCCTATACAAGCCTAGCCATAACAAATTCCCTAGGTATTTCTTCCCACAGTATTTACTTCCCTGGACCCCTGTCTAGCATGGGTGAATTTCCTATCTCCCATCCAATCATCAAGGTTCCTTTTGAAGAGGGCCAAAGAGGCGCTCTTCTTGACATGTATGGGCAGTCTATTCCAGAGTCTGGGGAGTCTCTGTGTCAGGAACCTAACCCTCCAGCATGTTTTGTTCATTGTGATGACAAGGTTTAGATCCCTGGATCATGTGTATCTGAGCGATTGGGATTTCTTTAAGTGTAGCATGTCCAACAGCTCTGGGTTTGACATGGCCTTGTATGTTAAGCAGAGATTGCCTCTGAGTAGATGATATGCGACAGAGTATAGGTGGATATTTTTAGATGGTCAGCATAGGGCATCTGCTTTAGGCCTGTGATTCTTTTAGTGAGGTATTTCTGCAGCCTTTCCAGTTGTTGCAGATGTCTTGAGAGGTACATACCAAATGGGGCATTGTATTCTGTAATTGGTCTAATGAGGGATGAGTACAATGGGACAATAACCTCCTTTTTTCTGGATGAAAAGCCCTTAGTGATGAGGTGTGCCACAAAGAAAGATTTCCTGACTGTTGTGGCGATGTGGTTATCGAAGGTGATACCGCTGTCCACCTGTGTCCCTAAGTCTCTCATCACACTTTCGGTGTTTAGTGTACTGCCACCTATGTGGTAATTCATGGGTACATGTTTTTTCCCAAAGGGGATAACTATACATTTCTTGGCATTGAGCTTGAGCCCATGGCTCTGGCACCAAGCATCTGTTTCTGTAAGGCCCTTTTGTAGAATATCCACATCATTTGGGGATTCAGTAATGGCTCCCAGTTTGCAGTCATCTGTGAACTTTGCAAGCCAGAGTCCCTTAGTTTTGGCCTGTACTTCACAGAAGTAGATGCCAAACAAGAGCGGTCCCCTGACTGAACCCTGAGGTACTCCACTTGTCACTTGTCTGGAGCTGGATTTGGAGCCGGCTACTTTTACAGTGTGGGTTCTGTCAGTAAGCCAGTTGGCAACCCATCGAGTGACTTAGAGATTAATGCCCAGCTTAGTAAGTTTATCTATAATTCCAGAGAGGGAGGATGGTGTTGAAGGCCTTGGCAAGGTCCAGATAGGCTGTGTGGACCACCTTACCCTTGTCCACAGCTCTGGAGACTGATTCAAAGAAGTCAATCAGGTTCAAGAGACAAGATCAGCCCTTCACAAACCCAAACTGCATTTGGTCCAGTGTTTGAAGGTTGCCAATGTTTTTGTTTATAAGTTCCATGATAATACGTTTCATGGCCTTGCAGATCAGGCTTGTCAGACTGATGGGGCGATAGTTCCCGGGATCCAAGCTGGATCCCCCCTTGTGGAGTGGGATAATTGTAGCTGTGCACTACTCAGTGGGCATGTAGCCTGAGGTTAGGCTATGATGTTATTAGTCTTGTAATATTGTAGGTAACTTTTAAGTGTGCCAGGACCTTGTTGACCATTCACATGAATTTGAATTAGTTTATCTACAATTCTCCTTTTAGGAAGCATCTGAAGAAGCATATGAAATACACTGGAAAATTCATACATGCTATAAATATACTCGGGGGCAACTGAGATACAACTCTTAAAAATGAAACTCCATTTTCATGAGATGAACTTCAGATATTATCCCTATGAGTGCACACACACACACACACACACACACACACACACACACACACACACACACACACACACACACGCACACACACACACTGATTTATAAAAATATAAAGTGATGATTGCAAGCATTTTGAAAATCAACAAATTAAAAAATCAGATCACAAAAGAAAGCATATAGTTCTGATCACCCACATTTTGCCACATATTCCAACATAATTTGTCTGAATGGTGGCAGTGTCATGGAAAGTTTTTTTCCAATATTGGGATTAGAGGCTGGGTCAGGGTTAGAGCTATCAGGCAACATTATGGTGGAATGGGGTAGGGAGTTCACCCCCTCTCCACCACATTACTAATGCATGCCACGGCCCTAACCCTAACGCTGGCCCTAACCTTGATGCTGCACCTAACCTTTGAAAGACATTTCCTATAACACTGACACTAAACAAGACAGCTCGGACACATACATATACACAGTCTATCCCCTCATTTAACCCTATGAAACCCGTAACCCACCAAAACTAGCACAAAGACTTTTACCTCATAATGTTGACACCTTTAGAATATCTGAAAGTTTTGCCTTTACGTTTCCAAACCTATGCTTACCCATCCAGCATGCATTGGATGTTCCATTATCCAAAATCTTACAATTTCAGTGAACAGAGCACTCAGCTGCACTTCAGAGTCAATTACTTCTTCAATGAGCAACTGATTTGATGGACTGAATGACACCCATGTGTGTGTGTGTGTGTGTGTGTGTGTGTGTGTGTGTGTGTGTGTGTGTGTGTGTGTATATATGCATCTACTTTGATCCATCGAAAACTCACTTGTGCGAATCGTAATTGAGCAAATCCAATTCAGCAAAAGTGCATTTCAGCAAAAATGCACTTTCGCAAATATCACTTCATCAATCCGCAAAACAACTGGAAGTAAAACACACTACGCACATTTTTGAAGGGGGGGCAAACACCTCTACACTCCTCACAACCCGCTACTTAAATATATCAACTCCATGATCGCACTACAGTGGGGAAAGGGTATATTCCCTTACCCCACTGTACAGTGCTTTGGTGAAGTGAAATTCTCATAAGTTTTACTAGTACTCAGACAGTTCAGACCACCATCATATTCTCTCTCTCTTTCAGCTTGTTCCTGGTAATGGGTCACCACAGCGGAACTCTGGTCCGCTAATAACTGGCAGTAGATTTTTACAAAACGCCGAGGTGCCAGCTCAACGCCCAACCTTCAAAAAAGGCACGCCCATTTACGCACACATGCCTTTTGAATGCTACCCAACCGTGGGGAGGACTTACAGACTCCACACAGAAGGCACTCCCAAGCCAAGCCGAGAATCGAACGGGAGAACCTCTTGCTGTGAGGTAACAATGCTACTGCTGTACCACCGCGGTTTCATATACTACTTGTTAAAAATGTAAGGACTTTTTTATTAAAGAAATCCTTTCCTGTATAGAAATTAATAATATAGAAGATACCTCAGAAATGTATTTATGGGATGCACTAAAAGCATATCTTTTTAGTAAAGTCAGTTATTGATTGTCAAATAAAAAAAAAAAACAAGACAAAGAATTACATGAAATACAAGAAAAACTTGATAAATTAAAATTAGAAAATCAGACAAACAAAAATAATAATACAGAAGAGATTAATAAGCTAAACAACAAATACTTGGAAATCTTAAATCATAAAACTAAAATCAACCTTCAGAAGTTTAAGATGATTAACTTCTTTATTAACCCAAAATCTATGTGCAATTTAGCCACAAAAACAAAATGACTCAATAAGTCCAATCACATAAAATAAGTCTACTCACACACAAAGAAAGATACCAATTCTGAGATTGCACTATGGTGAGGAAAAGGGCAAAGTTGTGCTGATGGCCCAGTGTCTGTTTTTACACACACACACACACACACAGACACACACACACACACACACACACACACACACACACACACACACACACACACACACACACACATATATATATATATATATATATATATATATATATATATATATATATATATATATATATATATATGGGTCTACCTGACTTGGTCGACATTTCATTTGATTGACAGTTCATTTGGTCGACATTTCATTTGATCGACAAGCATTTTCCCCCTTCCCCAATGTTGTGCAACCCTGGAGTTGATATATATAGTTAGGGGGGGTGTGGGGGGCACAGCCCTCCACATTGGGAGGTGTGGGGGGCGAAGCCCCCCACTTAAAATGCTTGTCGATCAAATGAACTGTCGACCAAGTGAATATTCGACCATATGAAATGTCGACCAAGTGAGGTAGATCCATATATATATATATATATATATATATATATATATATATTGATCTCCTACTATTCACCGAAAGCACATTTCACTGAAACACATTTCACCGAAAGCACAATTCACCCAAAACACATTTCACCAAAACACATTTCACCGAAAGCTATATATGGCCTTTTCCCCACTGTAGTGCGACCCTGGAGTTAGTATATATAGTAAGGGGGGGGTGTGGGGGCATAGCCCCCCACATATTTTAAATATTTTGAATTATATAAATGAATATATGTAATTTCAATATATTACTGTTGTCTGACAATATATACATAAAATATGTGGGGGGACGGTGCCCCCACCCCCCCTTACTATATATACTAACTCCAGGGTCACACTACAGTGGGGAAAAGGACATATATAGCTTTCGGTGAAATGTGTTTCGGTGAATTGCGTTTTCGGTGAATTTTCCTTTCGGTGAAAAGTGCACACTAATTTGATTTTCGGTAAAATGTGCTTTTGGTGAATAGTAGGAGATCCATATATATATATATATATATATATATATATATATATATATATATATATACTTCAGACAAGCAGAAAGTATGATGAATTTTGTTAACTAAAGAAAATGTTCAAGATAAAAGTATCTGCTGAAACGGCTAACAGTAAAGCAAAAAACAAGCATGTTTAAAGCAAATGAGTGTTTTTAAGGCAGAATTGGGCATGTTTAGAGTAAAATGAGCACGGAAAAAGTACATTGGGCATAAAAAGGGCTTAAATGAGAAAAATGAATATAATAAGAAAAGAAAAGGGCGAGTTAATCAAAAATAAAACAAGGCAGCTGTATGTGTTTGGACAAAGTGCTGTGTTTAGGCATAACTATGACTTCGTATTGCATCAAGGGTGTAATTAAAGTTATTCAAAGTATCACAGAGTGTGTAAAAGTGCTTACATTGTGTGCTTATTACTGTACATGTATTTCAAAGAGTTAATTGTGTGCAAAGTGCAACTAGTTAATGCAATTTAGTCAAAGCATAGTTATTTCAAAGTTCTTGTGGTGGGTGTGTTTTTTCGCCAAGTGCCACCATTACAGAGTGCTTCTTGTACTGTAAAGAGTTGCCTAGTAAGGTACCACCATTTTTGGGCCATTTCAGTGTGCTGTTTGCTGTTACTTACAAAGTACAATTACTTCAAAAGCTATTGAGTTTTGGGGAACAGATGTTGGATTAACTTGCATTGTACAGAGCAAGGTACCACCATTTTGGGGATATTTCAGTTTGCTGTTTGCTGTTATTTGCAAAATACAATTACTTCAAAAGCTATTGAGTTTTGGGCAACAGATGTTCGATTAACTCACATTGTACAGTTGCTTGATATATTTCTTGCATTGATAATAGGTGTTTCTTACAAAAGACTGAGTATTACAGTGCTCATGAATTACTCAGTTACATCGTAAAGTTCTCGAATGTTTCTTAAAGTGATGACTTCAACAAGCGATGGTGCATGACTGTAGTATTTCTGCCTTTATCAATAAAATTCCAAGCGATTACTTTAGCATTTCTGCCTTTACCAATTCCGAGAGTGTAGCGAGTGATGATAAATGACTTTGACATTTCTGCCTTTATCAATCAAAGATTCCATAAAATATCAAAAAGCCCAAGAAAATATTTTGCAAAATACAGTAAAGAATTGAGAAGTCTGAGAAGTTATTTCACAAAGTACAGGAAAGCTTTGAAAATCCCAAGAAGTTTATTTTGCAAAGTCCAGTTTTTCGAAAGTACTACGAGTTCTTTCATTCGAATAATTCCAATAAGCTTAATGAAAGAAAGTAAAAGTTCAGAGCACAAGGGCATTGAGCAAGTACTGTGTATGTCAGTTACTTATGCACATGTGTATGTGTGTGTATTCATGCATATTTGCAAGATCCTTCACTGGTATGTGTTAATATCGCAGATGGATTTCAAAAACTCCAACCACTTGTGTTTGATCAGAATATTGCAGAAAACTGGAGAATATTTGAGCAAGAGTATGATATTTTCATACAAGCAGCTTATGTAGATAGAGATGCACATACCAGGGCATTAATTTTGCTAAACCTGGCCACAGAAAGAGAGTGTTCATTTGTATATGCACCAGCAGTGTATGAAGGAGAAGGTGCAGACTGCCATATTGTTGTGCAAGCTGAATCAAGGGAGGACCCTGAGTGTTGAAATGCAAGTTTAAAGAAATGTGCAACCCCCCAGATGAATATTACATGAGAGAGGCATTTGTTTTACACAAGATATCAAAAACCAGGGGAAACATTTGCAGCTTATATAATTGACTAAAGAAACAGAGATAAAATGTGTCGGTTTGGTGATTTAAAAGATGAGCTGATAAAGGACAGACTTATATGTGGTATTAATAGTGCTGCTGTGAGATAGATTTTGCTTTGTGACCGTTATTTAGCATTAAGCAATACAACATTGATTTGTCAGATCCATGAGGTAGCAGGAAGACATGCAAGTATGCTTGCAAGTGACAAAGGCATGGCTGCAGTGAGCTCCAGAGCAAATGTAGATAGTATCCAACCCATGATAAACAAGAACAGGCCTAAGCACATGGTAGCTGCAGGGTTTCCAAAGAAGCCACACGGTTTTCTAGCAAGTTCCAGAAAAAGTGCAAGCTTAACCACAAACTCAGTGCAACATAAACATGAGTCAGCAAAACTCCAATATAGCTTTATTGTTAACTATCGCAATTGTGGTGCAAATCATCAGTCTAAAAGAGAGAAGTGTTTAGCATTTGGTCAGCAATGTCATAAGTGTAAAAAATGTAACCATTTCCAAAAGTTTTGCAAATCAAGTGAGCCTCACACTGTTGTAAAGAAAGGTCACACAAAAAGCAAGTTGATCAAGTAGAGCCAAAACAGTCAGCTTTCTACGTAGATGGTGTATCAGTGCTTGGAGAAAGAGTTGATGCAGTAGATTTATTAACAAGGAGTGAAGTGTTTTGTATGGCCCGAATTAATGGAAAATCCACAGAGCTCAAAGTGGACACTGGGTCAAAGCATAATGTTATATCAGCAGACACATTTGCAAGAGTGAGAATTAATGAACAGCTCAATGTAACCGGCAGTGCAAGACTTGTTGCTTATGGAGGTGAAGAAATTCAGACAGAAGGTTCAGTGATACTTTCATGTTATTTGGCTGAGAACTGTTACAACTTGTTATTCTATGTAGTCCAATGACTAGTGCAATCTTTATTGAGTCTCAAAGATAGTTTAAGAATGAATCTGCTTTCTTTTGCTAAACAAGTTCATCATGTGTGTGCAGTTCCAAGTTCCAATTTTTCCTAAGCCATTTTCTCAGAGTATGCTAATGTTTTTAATGACATGTTGGGCAAATTTCCAGTTGTGTATTCCATGAAGTTAGACCCAGAGATCACTCCAGTAGTCAGATCACCAAGAAGAGTTCCGATAGCTATGCAAGATAAAGTTAAAGCTCAGTTGGATAGAATGGTGCAGCAAGGTGTGATTTGTCCAGTCACAGTATCAACCAAATGGATGTCGTCCATGGTAGCCGCTCATAAGAAAGGCTAAAATGAAATCAGAGTATGCATTGATCCAAGAGATTTGAACAAAACATTAAAAAAAAACATATCATCCAATGCACGTAGTTGAAGAAGCTGCAGCTCTAATACCGAACGTCACTGCATTTTCTGTTTTTGATGCAAAGAGTTCATTTTGGCAAGTGATGCTTGATCGTAAATCCTCATTTCTAACTAATTTTGGTACTCTGTTTGGCAGATACAGATTTCTAAGGATGCCATTTGGAATACATTTTGCAAATGAAGTTTTCCAGCATGCAAGGGAACAAATTTTTTTCAGGTTATCCTTGTGCCATAATAGTAGATGATCTATTAGTTGGAGGCAATGGTAAAACAGAGCATGACAGAAACTTCAAGAAAGTTCTAGACAGAGAGCATGTGATGTAAACTTAAAGCTCAATCTCCTGAAGTGCAAATTCAGACTTCCAGAAGTTATGTACATAGGACATTTGCTTACAAGTAGAGGCTTGAGACCTGACCTAACCAAGCAAGCAGCTATTCTAGAGATGTCAACAGCAGACAATGTACAAGGTTTACAGCATTTTCTGGGCATGATCAACTATTCAGAAAAATTTGTACCAGATTACAGTGAGATGACAGCACCTTTAAGAGAGTTAACATGCAAAAATGCTGTATTGTCATGGTTGGATCATCATCAGATGGCATTTGATGACCTTAAGCAGAAAATTGCCACCCCACCTACATTAAGATACTATGATGTGATTAAACCAGTTCTTTCTTGTGATGCTTCAAAATTTGGTCTTGGCACAGTTATTTAAAAGAGCAGACCAGTAGCCTATGCATCTAGGACACTAACTCAAACTGAGATGCAGTATTCTCAAATTGAGTAAGAGCTTTTGACGATAGTATTTGCATGTTCCAAGTTTCACGATTATATTTATGGGCGACGAGCTCTTCAGATTGAAACTGATCATCAACCTCGTTACCATTCTAAAGAAGCCTATGCATTCTGCTCCAGCAAAATTACAAAAAATGATGCTCAAATCGCAAAAGTACAATTTCAAAATGGTCCACACTAAAGGCAAGTCTGGGTGATATGTTATCTAGATCACCTAGATTTACAACAGAACAGCTTGATGCTGAGACTTTTGACTTTGATGTGATGTCAGTGCATAATTTTTCCAGCACTAGACTTGATGAGTTAAGAGATCACACTAAGATTGATCCAACTTCACAGAAGCTCAATCACTATATTAATGTTGGATGGCCGTCAAATAAATCTACTGTATCACCTGAGGTTCAAGTGTATTTTCCTTATAGAGATGAATATTTGATGGAAGATGGCATTATTTTCAAAGGTCCTACAATTGTTGTGCCTGCTTCCTTACAACAAGAATATAGCCAGATTTTTCATCCTGGTCACCCAGGTTTATCATCTACTAAGAGAAGACCAAGAAAATTAGTATTTTGGCCTTTATTATCAAAAGACATTGATAGAGTTCTTTCTTCTTGTTCAGTTTACGATAGTATTAAACTGCATTTGCAAAGACAACCGCTTCAGCTAAGTCCAATTCCTGAGCTACCTTGGTGTACAGTAGCAACTGATATCTTTGAGTGGAACAATCAGCACTACTTGGTTTTGGAAGCGTCTTATTCGAATTTGGTTTGAGATTGATCTAGTACCCAAACTAACATCCACTGCTGTTATTATTAAGTTGAAACATCATTTCTCAGTTCATGGTAGTCCACACAAACTTTTTTCTGACAATGGTACTCAATTCACTGGCCAGTTATTTCAGAAATTTGCAAAGAAATAGGACTTTATACATGTCACTAGTAGTCCTGAATATCTTAATTCCAATGGTCTAGCTGAACGTGCAGCACAGAGTGCAAAGCAATTACTTGAAAAGTCAAAGAGTGACAATACCAATATGGTCCTGAATTTGCTTAATCTCAGGAACATACCTCATCATGATATTCTTGGCTCACCTGCTCAAAGACTGCTTTCCAGACAAACTAGAACTATGGTACCTATTTCATCAAGTTTGTTGCAGCTTAAACCTAAGAACGATAAAATCATCACAGCTCAATTGTTTAAGAAGTGTAATATCCAGAAATCTATTTAGATCAGATCGAGCAGATTACTTCGTCCGTTGAAGGGAAGGACAGATGGTATGAATCCAGACGACAAAAGGTTTTGATTGAATAGGACAGATTACAGGCATCTGTACTGAGCTGAGATCCTATTTGGTAGACTCCAAGGGTGTGGAGTAGAGGAGGAATTGCAGATATCCTCTTCCTGTACCAGAATCAGCATCATTGCAGTCACAACATTGTATCTGTGATGCAAACTCTAAATCAAATAAGGGGTCAGACATTGTTTCTAGACCAGAATGTGTTTAAAAGTCTGATTCTGTTCCAGAAAGTGATTCAAACTTTCCACAGGTCAACCATTTTGCAGAAACTGTCCCAGTTGCTAAATCTAATTCCCAGTTTTATGTCATATGATATGGACAAGTTTCTAAGCTTAGTGTGAAATATGCAGCAACTTGGACTTGACTGTGTGTGTGTATGTATATGTATATATATATATATATATATATATATATGTGTGTGTGTGTGTGTGTGTGTGTGTGTGTGTGTGTGTGTATGTGTGTGTGTGTGTGTGTGTGTGTGTGTGTGTGTGTGTGTGTACTTAGTATTGTATAATGCATGTCTATAAATTAGCTGTGATTTCTGCATGTCAAATTATCTCATGACAATTGCATGATCTATTTCTCAAAGATGGAGGATGTAGATCAGTGTGTAGTGTGTGTGTGTGTGTGTGTGTGTGTGTGTGTGTGTGTGTGTGTGTGTGTGTGCTATATCTTTAAGAAGCATGTAAGGTTGTGCATGCACGTTTAAATTTCAGACATGTGCAATCCTTTATGCCATTTTGTAGAAGCAGCCAGAAAGTGAGCATGTATGATTGCAGTTGTTAGTTTGTATATAAGTTACTTAAGTTATAGTCAGTAAGCCAGTTTGTATAAAATAAAGCTGCTTCAACAGAACCCACAAAGACTTGTTTATTTGTGTCATAACACAAAAGTGACAACCTATATCTTTGCTGATAAAATCTGTGATGATTCACTCCATGGTCTTGCAGATAAGGCTAGTTCGGCTAATAGGTCTATAGTTCCCAGGGTCAGTGGAAGCACAACCTTTGTCCCTTCGGAATAATGGTGCCTGTTTTTCTTTCAGCTGGTATGACGTTCGTGCTTAGACTTTGATGAAAAGTGCACCCAGTGGTGTTGCTAATTCATGTTGGAGTCAGAAAAAAACTCTCTGCAAGTAGGACCCAGTGTAAGGCAGGAACAGATACAAGTAGACAAAATTGTCAGCACCAGATACAGTGAAAAGCATCAAATGAGGCTAGTAAGTTAAATACATAAGTATTTTATTAAGGTATAATGAGCATCCCAGAGCGGTTTCAGCCAACAGGCTTTCCTCAGTGGGAATGAAAGTAGTAACAACTTTGAAGTGACACAAATATATATATATATATATATATATATATATATATATATATATATATATGTATAACATGAATCATCCAGTAGGAGTCTTCCCAAAGTGATCTTCCCAACATTCAAATTGTTTCCTGTATGAAAAATAAAAGGAGAATGAAAAGTTATACAATAAAACCACATTATTAGTATCTAATGTAATTGATAAAAGTATAAATAAAACACATAATGTTATAAATGGTCATTCAAACCGGGTGAAAACAAAGCACCCAGTTTAATGATCCAATACTTCTCTTTTTTGGTGAGAATTGAATGCCATACTTGTTTGTTGGATCTGTCACCAAGAATTCTGTCAATAATAGTGAACTGGAATCTGGCTGAGTTGTGTTGTAAGCAGTGTCTATATAGGGCATTGGTCTCTCTCTTGGTTCGTATGTCACTATGGTGCTCAGACATACGTAATCAAAGTGGTCGTGATGTTTGTTCAACATAAAATGAACCACATGTGCATGTTGCAAGGTACACCACCCAATCACTATTACAATTGCCAAAAAATTTAATGTAAAAAATCCTATCAGTGTTTTTATTGGTGAAATGTTTTGATGTAAAAATAAATGGACATGATGAACAATGACAACAATGGTAGGTACCCCATAGTTTGTCACCTGTCATAGTTAGTTGGTGGTGTATGGCTCCAGCCAAGCTTACTCTTTTAAAATGTGAAAAAAATGACCCAAGTGTCCTTCCTCTTCTACATCCATACTTACATACATCACCAATCAGAGGTGTAAGTACATCATTGGCAGTAAGAATGTTCCAATGTTTGGACATAACATTCCTGATTAGGTTGATGTTACATCCAAATGTGATGAACCGGATGGATTCATCCTGTTCAGTCTGACTCTTTTCACAGTATGTAAGAAGGGAGGTTCTAGTAGAGTTGGAAGCAACTTCTTGGGCACCCTGGATGTCCGGCTCCTTGTAACTCCTAGCTCTAAACCTGTTGGCCAGATCCTGTTGGGATTTTTCATACTCATTTTCTAAGGTGCTGATTGAATTCATGTTGGAGCCCATGTAGGATGCCGCCTGGGAGGTTATCAGGTCTCATAGATGCTGTGTTTTTGGCCTTAGAAAGGGCATATACGACCTGCTCTTTAGAGATACAAGGTAGGGGACAGGTGGTATGGATGTCATGGGGTATGTGTGGCGGGGACTGAGCAGTGGAGATTTCACAGAACCTGTTGGTTAACAGGTTAGCTATGTCCAGAGACTCAGTATATGTGGTATTATTAACTACCAGTTCAGCACAAATCTGGGCCTTTCCTTTTAGGTTATGGATGTAACAGCAGAATGCCTTGTGGTTGTCTTTGTTGAGGATGCTAATTTGCACTCATAGTTTGCTTGGAAGACTTCATAAGAAGTCTTATTTGCTTGTTGAAGCTGAGGAGGGAGTGTTTTCACTTTAGGAAGGCTTATTCCCTCTTACTCTTAGACAGCAATTTTTTCCTCTTATTGTAAAGCCTGTTAATGGCAGTTGCCCACCAGGTAGGTTTGCTCTTCCTTGAGAAGCTTGTTTTGGTCCTATCAGTTATGGACAAGTCAATACAGATATGCAGGCATTTGTATAAAGCATTGATATAGAGCTTGGCATAGTTGCCAGTTCCATCTGAGGGAGGAAGTGCAGTGAATCTATTTGTACCATAATGCCATCCCGTAAGAGGTTATAATCTGCTTTGGAGAAATGTTTTAGTTTAGTTGCTGCTGGGGGGGGGGGTCAGGTGTGATACTTACTTCGAATGAGACCAATTTGTGCTCGGATTTCCCCAGGGGAGGACCTCACAATGGGGGTGCCACAATTGTCTGCCATATTGGTAATCACCAGATCGAGGATGTTGTCACCCCTTGTGGTGGTGTCAACCAGCTGGTCCAGGGCATTGGAGTTTACTAAGTTGAGGAACCTTTGGGCAAGTGAGTTTGAGCATGAGTAATTTGCCCAGTCAATGGATGGGTAGTTAAAGTTACCCAAAACCATGGTGTTCAAATGTATCTTGATAGAATCAAGTAGATCTAAAAAGGAAGAGTGGGTGTCCTGATTCATGGAGGGGGTCCTGTAGCTGGCAATGACTTGAGTATGTGTCCTACCAACAGTTAATTGCACCTAAGTGTCTCCAGGGAATCATACTGTTTAACCAATCTGGAGGTGTATTTATCTTTAATGAATATTTATACACCACCTCCTTTAGCTTTCATGCCTTCAGTTTGAGGTCTGAACGTGTGGAAGGAGGTTTATCCCAATATGCATGGGGTGCTCACCACAGCCTTGAACAAGGTCTCTGTGACTGCACAAATGTCTGCGTCTTCCAAAGTGAGGGCAGTGTCCACCAGAGTGTGTGATATACCTTTAAGAAGCATTCCAGTCAGTGGGCACATGCATATAAGTGCAGAGCACGTGCAAGAGTACCTCTTTATCCCTTTTTAAGTGCAACCTGGATAACTGGATGGTAGGGCATTGGGTGCTGATTTGTCTAAACATGGGCTAAACTCTCTCTCTCTCTCTCTCTCTATATATATATATATATATATATATATATATATATATATATATATATATATATATATATATATATATATATATATATATATATAAGGGCCTCAGGGCCAATAGCCTAGTAACCTCCTATGATCCTATGATCCTAAGCAAGAGTGCCATTTTGAGTGAGCAGCCAGAGTGACAGCATGCAAGTATCTAGTCAGTCAGTTAGTTAGACAGTCTCATTTCAATGTTTCTACCATCCATCTTGATGTGTTTGTATGCAATAAACTACTTAAATGAACTCTCAAGCCTCAACGTCTTCTTAATGTACACAAGAAGAGCAACAGACAGCTTCTAGTGAATACAGTTTCATGTTGAGACTCCTGGCGTTTAGCAGCATAACCTTGAGGTTGTTTTTAGATGCAGTTTTTACATTGGGAATTTTGTCCTTGAAACACTGCCTAAAAAAGGCGCTATGGTGGTGGCAAGAACCTTAGCCAGTAGCCAAAATCCCAGGGGTGACAGATGAAGACCACCTCTGACAAAACATTGAGGTCTGTCTATCATGCCATCCCAGGCTGACAGATAGTGGATCCGATTAGAATGACACCAGAAGCTAAACCAATTATTGAAGTCAATCATTTTCTGTTTGTATTTAGACATCATCCTAGTTTAAGGTAAAATGATGCTTAAAGCTAGGGACATACCTGCCTGAGACACATAGTCCAAGAGCTTAGTCATGCCTCTCTTCATATAGTCCAGAGAGGTAAATCTCAAATCGTTCACACCAACATGGGCTATGATGGAGTCATAACAGTACCTGTTGTTGAAAGACTCGAGTGCCTGTGTGATATGGTGTATCCTGGCACCTGACAGACAGCTGACTGTGACCTTTTCCTTATCCAGCCTGGTGAGAAGGACATCAGTGAGTCTCATGATGGAATCACCTATGACTAGTACATTTGATTTTGTATTTTGCGTTAAGGGTTTAACTGGTGAGACACTGGTGTGTGAGCTATTATGTGTAATGTGTTCTGCAGTGGAAGTATTATGTGTAGCAAGCTTGTGTTTGTGTTCGGGAGGGCTCTAGTGTTTAGGTATGTTTTTGGTGAGGACCTCCGCATATGTAGGTATGTGTGATGTGGGTTTGCGTAGAGAAGGCGGTGAAGTGTGCATGCTAGTAACCTTCTTATTGTCATATGTACTGACTGGTGTGCGAGAAAACATGGATTCAAGTTTCTTAATATAGTTGCATCTCTCACATGTTGTATTTGTATGGACTAGGAATAAAAGGTTGTCGGTGAACATGAGGCAGTTGTTACACTGCCTCAGGATGCCCATGTCGACCAAACTGGCTGGGGAAACTGTTGGACATTGTCCATCCATAGTGATAGGTAAATTTATATGATCAGGAAAAGAGGTCACACATAGGAATGGATATTGGGTGAGAGGTGTGTTGTTACCTCTGAGGCTAGGCTTAGTGTTCCACCTGACAGTAGATCAGGGCCACCAGAAATCTCTGGATGACCACAAGTAAAGTGCTAAGGCAAAATTTAACAAACAAAATGCTTGCATGTATAACCACCAATGGTAGCCACCACTACAAGGCAGTACATGATGGAGCGCTACAAGCAAACACGTGCAAATGCAGGGCTTAAATAAAATAGGCCTGTTACCTCAAACTAGCCAATAAGAATGCTATCTGTGAGCTCAACTCCAATCACCCTCAATTAATGGGACTCAGACAGCGCTCTCATCACACAATGGTGCAGAATGACCTTCACCAACAAAGGTGGCTTTAAGTTGAGGCTCAGAAGTTACAAAACAGACCCAGAAAAAGCAAAATTGGAACTGGCAGTGCTACAGCTGAACTAGTACACTGTACAGTAAAATGTGACAAAAATAGCACAGACAATTCAAACAGACAGTGGAATAATATACAAATTAAAAGTGCAATATTAGAGCAAAAATGGTGGTTATAGTTAGTTGGAAGCAATGGATGCTTCAGATATTTCAGTATTTCAGTGAAGAGCTGGTTTTTGTGCTCAACTGATACCAAACAGTCTAGATTCAACAAGTCTGAATCTAGCCTATGCTATAAAATACAGAAGTACTAGAAAGTATAAAATCAGTCACAACAGCAGAAAGCAGTTTAAAAATGAACCAATTCACCAGCAATTCCCAGCATAGAAGGTGTAGGCTACACCCTCCTGCCACAAGTGTCTAGACCACAAACCCTCCTAATGTAAAACAACTGGTTTTGGTGCACAAGTGCTTAAGCCTGAACTAAGCCTTAAGCAAGCAACTTCCAGCTAGAAGGGTGTAGGCTATCCTCTCCTGCCACAACAGTTTAGACCACAAATCCTCTTAATGTAAAGTAAAGTAACTGGTTTGGAACGCAAGTACTTACACCAGAATAAAGACATTTAGAATAACAGGCACAAAAAGCCTTCACCAGCAATTCCAAGCTTAGAAGGGTGTAGGTCACACTCTCCTGCCACTGGAATCCAGACCACCATCCAATACTCTGATAAAAAAATAAAAAAGTCTGCTCTACGACAATCTAATATGATGCCATTAACAGAAAAATAAAGATGAAGCTTGTTCTTTTAAAACATTGTTAATATATAATAGTAGAACAATTATTTCATATCTTAACTTGTTATTTTAACATATACTGTATATTCTCCAGTTTTATGTGTTCACTAAGGTGTCAAAGTAAAATATGCTTACATCTCTTATTATTGTTCCTTATCTATTAATAATTTTGAAATTCATCTGCTAATAGTATAAAATATGAAAGACTGCTGCACAATGATTTATAATGTTTTGTTGTTTTTTGGTGTGTCCCACCAGGTCTATATTAGTTCACTGAAAGATATTTTCAGCAAACACCTCTTTGTCGACACCTAACCATTGAAAATCATTTCCAAGATTTGCGGAATTTTCCCATGGCAGTAAAGTAACTTTGCCTCTTTTTTCCACTGTAGTGTGATATCAGAGTTGGTATATATATAGTTAGGGGGGTGTGGGGGCATACAGCCTCCCACATTGAGAGGTGTGGGGGCAAATCCCTCCTTCTTGGTTGGGTTTGAATTAGTGCATTGTATGTTCTGTTGTGCTGTGGGGCAATTTTTTCATTGCCTTGGGAAAATTCTGCGAATTGCAGAAGTGACTTTCGACGGTTAGGTGTCAACGAAGGTTAGGTGTTTGCTGAAAACATCTTTCCACAAACTAATATAGACCCCATGTCCCACCATAAGACCGATGTACTTTCAGACCCTTCTATTCCCTCTGTAAGATTATATTAAAGTAAATGAATAGTTGTTCTACAATGTTTAAGCAATATTTCATTATTTGTTTATATTCAGTAGTTTATTGCTATAAATTAAAGGCTCCTATATTATTTCTGTCAAGTATATAGTTTATTGCTTCTTTTACTTTATGTATGAGAATTTTGAGAGTATTGACAACCTATTCATATCATGTATGTCAAGCATCTAATAATAAAGCTCTAAATATTCTATATATGTATATATAAATATATATATTTATATATATATATATATATATATATATATATATATATATATATATATATATATATATATTTTTTTTTTTTTCCATTTTACCATTCATTGAAAACTACTATCATACTTCAAATGCTTGCTTTCAAATATATTTACTTATAAATGTATTCAAAGGTATTTCACAGTATGTGTAACATTTTAATTGTTTCCCTTCTTCAATGCCAGTTTGTATGTTTAACTATAGTTGCAGTGGAATTTGAACTGATGCATATTTAAAAGATTCTGCCTTTTATTCAAATTGACCTTCTAAAGCTGCCTGTTAGTCAGAGTCTGTGAACATGATGAGCTCTGTTCTCTTGTTTAGGCCGGAATTCCAACTGAAGTCTAGCTGTTTACCAGAGAAAGCTTCATGTGTTCTAAATGAAGTAAAAAAGCTCAAGCTACGGAGAGAGGGGCTTTATATCTAACTACCACAGAATCACCTCGCTTTGGGACAACCCATCAGTCACAACAATTTCCATATCTTTCATACTGAACCTGAACATTTTGTCTATGAACAGAGACTATTTATCTAAATCTATGCCCCAGGAGGGGCAGAGCCTAGACGGCCAACTGATAGCAGCATCTTTTTAGAGCTCCACAAATTACTACCAGAATACAGGAAAATAATCATTCTTTTTTAAACAAAAATAGAAAATTTGTATTAAGGAAGCTCTAAACTACAGCAATACCAACTTTGAAGAAAATGAATTGAAATTTCCCTGTCAAAATAACCCGGAGATTACCTTATTTGTGTGGAAATGAATAACTCAAAGAATTCCCATTCTGAAACTACATTGAGAAAAGAAATTCAACTGATGTCAGCTGCTCTACATGAACTTTCTTTGAAAATGGACAGATTTGCAGACAATTTAGAAAACCTCAAGGAAAACTGCCAACAACAAACTGATGTTCTTAAGGAAACATTGCAGCAACAACAAACTGATATAATGGATATTACAACTTCTCTAAATGACATAGATGGGAGACTTAGAGTAGAAGAGAGTCAGTGAGGATTTTCTTCCACAACAAAACAACTGGTTAATCAACAAAATAGATGACCTGAAAAACAAGGAAAGGAGAAATAATATAAGAATATTTGGTCTCCCAGAGAAAACCGAAGCCGAGGATCTCATCTTATTTTTAAATTCTTGGCTGCCTGAAATACTTGACTTAAAAGAAGGTTTATCTAATGGGATAGAGAGAGCACACAGAGCCATAGGAAAACCTATATCTTCCTCACCCAATGCTTAATCAAGATCTGTTGTAAAACTCCTATCTTATTTGGACAAAGAGCTTATACTTAAATCAACCTGGAGGAAAAGTCCCTTAACATACAAACAAAACCAGATAAGATTTGACAATGACTACTCCTCAAGAGTATTGGAGCTTTGTAAAAAGGCTTGGCCACTTGTGAAACTCCTTAAGCAAAATACAATTAAAGCACAGCTTGTCTACTTGGCAAAAATCAGAATTTTTTACTCAAATGATATGAGAACATTCAACAACTTCGAGAAGCTTCTTCATGAAAAATAATAATATAATCACAATTCCTGAAGAAATGGACTGGTCAACTTCCTCTACCTTAAAAAGATCATCTGATAAAAATATCTGGTCTGATGTGAGGAAGAAGAAACTAAAAACTAACTAAAAAATATAGAAACCACAAAATCATGAGTTTTTCAAACTCATACAAACAAAAAGTATGTCTATTTTCTTTTTTTCTTTTTTCACAAACTCCTTTGTATTTGATTTATGATACTACCATCTATCAATTAGCATTATAAATAGTTTTGCTTTTGCAACTTGAAATTTTATTTAACTAGTTTATTTGTGTGGCAGAAACCTCTGTCTTTATTTTTTATATTGTTCAGTTACTTACAAGTACACATGACACTGCATTAGCTTGCTTTCTCTTACATCTAATAGTGCATTGCACTGATAAAGTAAGCATATTCTTTCTTTTTTTTAAGTGATAGCAGAAAATGGGTCTTTCCCATTTAATGGTTTGCTTTAAATATTGTGAGCACTTTAAAAACGTATATTGAAAAATGGAATAAATTATATTTAACATTTCAGGATAGATTGCAATTAATTAAGATGGTCCTACTTCCAAAAATAAATTACATTGCACAAGGTATTGTCATGATTCCCAATAAGAATCTTCTAAAAGAAATAAACAAAATTCTTATAAACTTTCTTTGGTACTGAAAAAGGAACAGCATAGCCTTCTTAAATCATATAAGACCTTGGGAATTAGGAGGAATTAATTTTCCAGATTTAGAGACATACATTAAAACCTCCATTTTCAAAATAATTATAAATTAGATATACCCAAAATTTTCTTCCGCATGGAAATCTCTACATTTTATCATCTTTCTAAACGAAAATAAATTATCTAAAATTGTATTACTAAATGAAGAAACAATACATTTTGGCATATTATTTGTGTTAATTTACAATACAATATGCTTAAACCTACCAACTTAAATTACACAAATTACATTTACAATTTATTTAGAAGTTTTATTAATAACAATACTGACATAAAATTATGATTGGAATTATTATTGCCCTTCAGCTCTACAAAAAAACATTTAATAAAACTCATATAAACACCCTTAATACATAGGAAACAAACAATTTTAGATGCTGGCACCACTGTATATATAACTTGATGGTTTTTGGATAGTCAGCAATTGATATATATATATATATATATATATATATATATATATATATATATATATATATATATATATATATATATATATATATATATATATGATTCATCAAGTTAAGACTGGTTAGTTATTAACAATATATAATCCTATGCACAAGATCTAGGCAGAAAATGATAATTCCTCCTTTAAATCTATGCCTAAGCTAATATTTTTCATGCACTAAGTATTATATAATGATTTCAATTGGACAACATTAACATCAATATTATATAAAATTCTAATCAATTATAAAGTCATCCCCAATCAAAATTACTGGAATTTCATCAAGGAACACTCAATAAATGTATCAATTGAAAACAAAACTAATCTTCTTTACTCTATTAAATTAACTTCTAACTTACAAGTTTGGAAGATTTTCACTTGGAAATTTCTGCATATAGCTTTTTATACCCCCATCAAGATAGCTACATTTAATTCCTCTAAAAATGTTATATGTTGGAGATGTTCATTAAAATGTATAGCTGACTGGTCACACATTTTTTATGATTATACATGCATTGAGAAATATTGGGAAAAGATTAACAAATTTCTTCAAGCCATTTATGCAGATTCATTTGTTCCATCAAAGTCATTAATTCTCCTAAATATTAATGAAAGTTTTGAAATGAACAACAATGATTGTTATCTTCTTTGGACTATACTAGTCGTAGCCAGGAAATGTGTCACAAGAAAGTGGAAATCCTCTACTGAGCTATCGATGATTTTATAACTCTGTTGAAAGAAACTGCGCTGATGGAAATAAAAGTTAAAGAACTGAGAATATCACCTAATAAATAGACCAATAACCCTTGGGAGAAAGTCCTCTCCTTTATTGATACTCTTAATTCTGATACAGTAGCACCTGACTAAGAAGAGAGGGAGCAATATCTTCTCTGACTTTGTGTAACTCAACTCCTTCCACAGTTTTCTTTTTTTTTTTTTTGAAGGCCAATTGTATAGATTGTATATAGTTTGCTGTAAATTTATTCATTTAAAAAATGAAATTGTCAATATTATCATTATATTTGAAAATAATAACATTATTTGAGCAAAAAAACAAATCTATACACTAGGAAGACAGGCACCTTTTAGGTTTTACTAATAGTTTTAGTGAAACACCTTTTCTAGTGTTACTGTAGTTAATGATTACATTGAGTTGCTTCATCACTTAGGTGAAGATATTCATCTCTAATTTCTTTTAGTATACCATTTAAGTAGTAATTTTAATTTAACACTGTTAATGTATTTTCCTTTTTATAATGAAAGTATGAGATGTCACTCATACTGTGTGTTTCCCTTTAGTAGGTAATACAATGTATATCAATTTAACAATTTTAAATTCAGCTATGAGTTATACTGTAGCCATTTTCTACTTCAAATATAAAGTATGCATTAGTTCCTGAGTAAGCAATTCTGTATGGAACCCTTAAGATCAAATACTAGCATAATTGTTGTATGCTTCATTTAAGGGAAACTAATAATATTTTGTCATGACTTAAAAATGATTCCTAATTATCTGTAAATCAGACAAGCATAAAACAGAACAAAAAGGAATTCAGTTTCCTTATATTAGTAGACTGCTTGTTGATTTTCTGATTCCTATTTACATATGTTATAGTTGAGCATGTTGTCATTTCATAGTTTGCTGATAAAGATATGTAAAGAAGTAAAACTAAGCTTGTTTACATAACAAGAAAAAAAAAACAATCCTTGACATCTTATTTCCTTTGTAAATAAAGAAAAGGGAAAAGGTAAGCTATTTATTTTCCCCTCAATTTCTTCTTTTTTCATTTGTCTTATTTCCGTCTGCCTCCATTTGTCTTTTTAAGGATATAATGGACCCATCCATATCCTCTGTTTGTTCTAAAATGTTGTTAGTTTGTAGATATGACAACGCAAGGTCATGATCTTTGAAGAATTTAGCCCAATTAGAAAGGAAAATCTTCAGCCTGGCCAGGAACGGCAAATGTATCTTTATCTCCTTTTTCTTAAGTTCTGTTATAAGGGGAAGGAATTGTTTCCTTTTGTACATCACTGCTGCTTTATTGTCATTATCAAAATGAATAATATTTCCTTCTGCTTAAAGTGGTAACTTACCCCAGACAGTTTTGAGTACCATTTCTTTATCCTGAAATGAAATAAAATGATGGACCTTAAGGAAGTACTACACTATGATACAGGATTCACCAGAGATTTGTGTGTTCTGGCTATATCAAAAGGGAGAGCTTCAAGCAAATCAAAAGTTTTAGGGAGCCAGGTAGACAAGAAATTAACCATATTGTTACCTTCAGTTCCTTGTGTAGACCAACAATACAAATGTTGTTCCTATGGGACCTGTTTTCAAGGACATCTATTTTGGCTAGTAAAGAGTTGTTCTGTTTCAAAAGGTATTCAATATTGTTCTCCCCTTCACTTAGTCTTCCTTCCATATCATTCAAGGAGTCTTCAATGCCAGAAATCTGGTTTCTCTAACTGCAGAGCTTCATAAATTTGTTCCATTTGTTTGGAACAGTTTTGTTTTTCTTAAAGTTATCTGTTTTGGTGTCCAATCTATCTATTTTCAAAGGCAATTCTTGAATATTAGTCAGTAGGTCAGGGGTTGGGAGGTTGGTCTAATGATTAAGGTGTTTGCCTTACAAACACAAAGTTCAACATTTGAGTCTCACAAGAGATAACTGGCTAGGCTTAAAATAGCTCACAAGGGCAGTTAGCCTAGTACTAATCTAATCTAATCTATGAAGTAATGACTAATGCTCTTTTTTGAGCACAGAGTCTTGAGATGCTGCCTTTGTATAACTCATGGTGCTGCAGAATACAGTGAAGAAATTTTGTCTTTCAAATTTTGACAGGAAAATAGTTGAATTGTATGAACATGTTTTGATATAATCCTTTAGGACACCAACATTTATTGTAATTCATTTAACTGAGTTGTTTAGGATTATTTTAAAATAACATTTCCTGTTAGAAATATATGTAGTAGCAGAACAGAAGAAAATTGCTGCTATCCTAATCTCATCCTGGCCATGCCTTCTAGGTTATCCTTTCAACAGATTCATATTAAATATCTGTCAAGTTGTAGACTCACAAATATTGGAATGTGATGAATGTCTACCCTTGTATATTAGAACAGCTACGGTTCTTGGACATTATCTGTCTGAAGGAGATTGTTTAGGAGTACACAAAGGGGAATATCAAGTTTCACTCAGTATTGTATGGAGCAGCTTAGAATGTGGATTAGATATATGGGCCTGTATTCCTAACCTTACCTAATACTAATACCATCACATCTGTGGAAACTTGGTGATGGTTTAGAGCAATTGCTTGAAATATTTAACCCCAATCTTTATTTACATTTTATTAAGTTAGTCTTAACTTTCTTGACAGGGATATTTTGTGTGTGTGTGTGTGTGTGTGTGTGTGTGTGTGTGTGTGTGTGTGTGTGTGTGTGTGTGTGTGTGTGTGTGTAACTGTGCATGTGTGCGTGTATGTGTATATTTTTTACATATATATATATATATATATATATATATATATGTGTGTGTGTGTGTGTGTGTGTGTGTATGTATGCATATTTACACACACACACACACACACACACACACACACACACACACACACACACACACACACACACATATATATATATTTACATTTATGTTTATATTTACATTTATGTTTATAGTTATATATGTGTAAACTTCATAATTTCAAATAGGAAGAATGTTGACATGTCATAGATCGACACAAAATGCTAGACAGTGGAGAAAATCAACGGTATTCAAAAATGAAAGTTGCTGTCAATATCAACATACAAAAACAACCAACTTTCTATGTTTTTGCTGGGGTGGTGGTGCTGCAGCTCTACTAATTATATACCAACTCCGATATTGCACTACAGTGAGGAAAAGGGAAAACGTCTTAAACCCAACAGTCACATCGCCTTTCTTTTACCTCTTTTCTATGAAACTCAATACAACCAATGTGAGGTCTTTTTTTTGTTTTAAAAGCCTAGGTACTCATTAAGACAGCAGTACCTTGCATATATACCACTGCTGAGAGTGTCAATAAATACACTAACTGTGAATTTAAAACAATGGGCTGGATTCATGATGGGTTGCACAGAGTCTAAGAGTAGAGTAAGACTCCATGCAGCCATCATGTCCGATGAGTGATCCAGGAACAGCCTGTAGGGGCGTGTAAGAGAGCTCCTAAAACGGCTCTTACACGGACAGGGCTGGGACAATGCAAATCACCTCAATTGCAGGTGAAAGGCATGCAAATGAGGTAGATTTGTAATTCAGGAAACCCAAACCTGTCCAAGTAAGAGCAGTGTTATTTGCAGAAATGTACTCAGTTGACAACTGAGTACCATTCTGCAAATAGCAAAATGGAGCCGTGACAGCTCCAAATAAAGGTTGCATCCAGTGCAGGAAGCATGCGAATGGCCAAATATATGGCCATTGGAAATGTTCCCTGATGCAAAATTAAAATAAAAATATTTTTTTTCGCCAATTTCCGATGTTTAAGCGTAGCGCAGCGCTGCGCAAACGGGCTGCGCTCTACAAACCAGAATACTACAAATTAAAACCCACAAATGTGGATTTTATTGAAAGTGGTAATGTACAATGCAAGGGAATGGCAGGCTGAAGACATGATGGCCACCAAGTAGAGGTTGCTAAGGGGGGAAGCTCAGTCTAAGACATGTAACCAAGCATTAGCAGGCAATCCTATGTAAATGAGTGTTAGGATAGTGAATCACTAGTTTACATAGCAAATGAGCACAGTCAGTGGAGTGTAGGAGTACGATATGGGGAGTAACAGAGTAGTAGATAGGTGACATCACGAGGGGGCTATGTATAAAAGAAGTGAAGCTCATTGGAGCAGAGTGGCATGTGTCCGCTATCATTTAGACATCATGGAAAGAGGTGTGTCAACAGGTAGGCTAGGGAAAGCCAAGAAATGGAAGGTGTATACCATGGATAACACCAAAGTTTCTTGCTGAGCGTGCATGCGCGCGTGTGCGTGCCTGTAAACCCGAGTAAGACAGAGTGCGCGCGTGTAAACATGAGTGTGCGCGTTTAAGCCGGAATAAGCATGTATAAGGCTGTTTAAAGAGTTGTAAGCATGTTTGCACTGGTGTGTGTGCGTTTTAACCCGAATAAGCAAGTTTTAGTCAGTGTAAGCATGTGTGCACGCGTCTTAGTTGCTGTACTCGTGTTTGCTCTTGTGTGCGCGGCGCTCCCCCCTGAGGAATCAGAAAGGAAAAAGGAAGCACATCAAATAGTAGGAAGCTACCAGGGAGTACTAGCAGAGCTAGCAGGTGAAAACAATCAGAATCAGGCAATTACAAAGGCAGTACACTAGCCCAGCCCAGCCTAGCACTTAAAACTCTGCAAACAACAGTCCATTATGTTTCTCACAAGAGACACTGCAGTAAGCTAATAGAATTGAAAACCGAAAAAGCTTTACTGAGACAAAGAAATGTTAGGGGCTGCCATTGCTGTTATAAGGCGACATATGCAACATGCTGAGGGTGGTGACAATGGAAATGCTGCTGGACAACCCACAGTGAGGAGACAGAGAAGATTGTACAGGCCCAGGGTAACCTACCAGGGGCTACATGAGCTGGAGATAGTGAAGCGCTATAGAGTGGACAGAGACCTCCTGCAGCAAATTGTTGAGCTGTGCAGGCCACGCCTCACACACAGAACCAACAGAGGGGAACCCATCCCAGTGGAAACCAAGGTATGTGTTGGCCTAAGAATATTAGCAACAGGTACCTTCCAGAGAACAACTGGTGATATGATGGGGATATCACAGGTATCAGCATCCAGGGTACCACACCAGTTCCTGGATGCCATGTCAGCACATGTCGGTGATCATGTATATTTCCCCAATTCCCATGAGGTACTGGCCAGCAATATGCGTCTCTTCCAGCAAATAGTGGAATAACCTGAGGTAGTGGGTGCAATAGACTGCATGCACATATGCATCAAAGCACCAGCCGGCGAGCGGGGTAGGGTCTACTTCAACCGCAAGGGCTTCCCCTCCATCGACTGCCAGGTCGTGTGTGATGCCCAGGGCATAATACTGAATATGTGTGCAGGCTGCCCTGGAAGCTACCATGATTCCCATATCTGGTATCTGACGCAGCTGTACCAGACATTTGCCAATGGGGACATCCCACACGGTCACCTAGTGGGGGATGTTGGCTATGCACTGGAGCCGTGGCTGATGACACCCATCAGAAATCCACACACACCTGAACAGGAACGCAATAATGAGGCACACGCACAAACACGTAATGTAATAGAGCATGTGTTTGGGCTGCTCAAGTCATGGTTCCGGTGCCTGGACACATCTGGTGGAGCCTTGCAGTACTCACCAACTACATGTGCCCAAATTGTCATGGTATGTGCTATGCTACATAATATGATCCTGTGAAAACAGCTGCAGCAGAACCAGCATAGGCCTGGGCCAAACAGCCCCCCACCATTGCCAAGGCCATCACAGGCAGAGCATGACTCGGAGGAGGAACAACCTGAGCCTGCCCCAGTAGGCAGAAGGAGGTGTGCCCAGTATGCTTTGACCTTGGCAAAGAGGCAACTCATAGCACATACACTGGATCAGTAGGAACTCTGGAAATGATTCATAGGTTCATAGGTTCATAGGTTCATACTAGGCTATCTGCCCGAGGGCATTTACAAGCCTAGCCCATAGTTTTGTGGCTTACGCCACCCCTTTAGTATGGGGAACTATACCCATTATTTTGCTGTGCCTCTGTTGAGCAGTGACACTGAGGTAATCCCTGGGGTATATCTGCGATCTCCCATCCATTGGTCAAGATTTCTCTTGAACAAGGCCAGCGAGGTGCTCTGCCTCACATATACCGGGATTTTATTCCACAGCATAGGGAGTCTTTGGGTGATGAATCTATCCCTCCAGCACGTCCTATTAATAGCCGTGTCGAGGTTTAAGTCTCCCGCCCTTGTGGCTCTGACGGATCTAGATTTTTGAGGTGAAGCATATTCATCAAATCTGGGTTTGACATGGCCTTGTATGTTAGGCAAAGGTCACCTCTGAGCAAGCGGTGGCGACTGAATAGAGCTGGAGTTCTTTCAGTCGGGCAGCATAGGACAGATGTTTGAGACCCTTTATCCTTTTGGTGAGGAACTTTTGTGGCCTCTCCAGCTGCTGCAAGTGTCGGGTCAGATACATTCCGAATGGGGCATTGTACTCAATCATTGGTCTGATGAGTGATGAGTATAGGAGACTATGACCTCCCTTGATCTAGATGAGAATCCCTTCATGATAAGGTGGGCAATGTAGAAGGTCTTCCTAACTACTTTAGCTACATGGGTGTCGAATGACAGACTACTATCAACCTGGGTCCCCAGGTCCCTGATAACTTCTTCTGTACTCAGTGGATTGCCACCTATTTGGTAGCTAGGGGTAACCTTGTTTTTCCCGAAGGGTATGACTATGCATTTTTGGCATTTAACTTTAGGCCATGGCTCTGGCACCAGTTATCTGTTTCTGTGAGACCCTTCTGAAGGATATCTGTGTCAGTTGTGTTTTCTACTATGGCCAGTTTGCAGTCATCTGCAAACTTTGTCAGCCATAACCCTCCTGTGTTTGCTTGTACTTGGAAAAGTAGATGCCAAACAAGAGTGGGCCCAGGACTGAGCCCTGTGGTACACCACTTGTGACAGGCTTTGAGTCTGACATGGCGCCAGCAACTCTGACCCTGTGGGTTCTGTCACTCAGCCAGTTTGCAACCCACCTTGTGATGTATGGGTTAACATTTAAGCTGATGAGTTTTTCAATGATACCGAGTGGGGTATTGTATCAAAGGCCTTCGCCAGATCGAGGTAGGCTGTATGGACTGCCTTTCCCTCATCAATGGCTTTGGTGACTGTTTGAAAAAGTCAACCAAGTTTAGAAGGCATGATCTGCCTTTGACAAAGCCAAACTGGGATGGATCCAAAGTCTGCAAATTCCTATGTCTTTATTTATGAGGTCCATTATGATCCTCTCCATGGCTTTGCAGATAAGGCTTGTCAAGCTAATGGGCGGTAATTTCCAGGGTCGGTGGAGGCACCGCCTTTGTGAAGTGGGACCACAGTTGCAGTGCGCCACTCCTGGAGTGCATCCAGAGGTAAGACTATGATTAAACAGCTGTCCTAGCTGTGGGTTTAATTCCTCATTGAGTTCGTGGAGCACACAGCCGGGGACACCATCAGGTCCCATGGATGCTGTGTTTTTGCTTTGGAGAGAGCAGTTCTCACTTGGGCGTTGGAGATGTTTGGGGGCTGCAATCGCTTGGTATAGATATCTCTCCTTTTGGGGAGGGAGAAGTTTGCACTGAACCTGTCAGCCAGTATGTTGGCAATGTCTGTAGGATCAGTAATCTTCACATCATTTTGAACTAGTTCTGAGCATATCTGGGAGTTTCCTCCCAGGTTTCTAACATAGCTAAAGAAGGCCTTATGATTGTCTTTTGAGTCTTTAGCTATTTTTCTCTCAAAATTTGCTTTGGATGATTTTATGAGAGCTCTTAGTTTTTACTTATAGTGATCAAGGGTGTCTTACCTTTTAAGGATTTTGCTCTATCTTGTAGTAGCTTCCTCCTTTGTTGTAGAGTTTGTTTATGGCTGGGGTCCACCAGAGTGGACGCTTGCCTTTGGTACAAAGAGTCTTTGTTTTGCTTGGGATTGCCTTATCCATGCAGTCCTGCAGGTGCTGGTAGAAGGCATTTGTAAGTGATTCAGCGGCTTGAGTACTGTTTTCCGTCGGCTCGGGGGCCTTAAAGGAGACCACACTAGTCTTTAGAAGTGTGAAGTCGGCTTTCGAGAAGTTCTTTACTGTGGTCTTTTTTATTTCAGGTGGGGGTGGGATGAGGACCTCCAGCGAGATTAGTCTGTGATCTGATCTCACCAGTGAGGGGTATACTTCGGTGTTGAACATTGTGCTCCCATGTTCGTGATGATGAGATCAAGTATGTTTTCTCCTCTTGTGGGGATGGTGACTAGTTGTTCCATGGCATTTGAGTTTATGAATTCCAGGAACTTTTGGGCTAGGGTGTTTGGGCTTAAGTAGTGTTCCCAGTCTATATTAGGGTAATTGAAGTCACCTAGTATGATGGTGTTTGGTGATACATTTATCCCTCTAGTGTTTTCAGGAAGGCCATGTGAGGTTCCTGAGTTTGTGAGGGTGGCCTGTAACATGCTACAATTTGCAGAGCAGTCCTGCCTATGGTTAATTGCACCTGGATGGTCTCCGATGCATCGTCGTTGCCACCAGTCTTGAGGTGTGGGTGTCTTTGATGAATATGGATACGCCCCCTCCTTTCTTGGTATTGTCCGGATTTTGTGGGCGGAACGCATGATAAGAGGTAAAACCTGATAGTGCTGGGGTGCTCTCAGGAGCCTTGAACCAGGTTTCTGTCACTGCACAGACATCGATGTTCTCCATACTGAGAAGGGCCTCGAGCGTGCATTTTGAGATTTAGACTTCTGGCATTGAGCAGCATTACCCTTAGTTTTTTCCTTTTTGTGTTCTAGGGTGGTAGGTTTAGAATTTGAGCCTTGCCTAAAAAGGCACTATGGGGTGGCAAGAGCCTTTGCCAATATCCGAATCCCAGGGTGACAGGTGCAAGCCGTCCTCATTGAAGCAGCGTGGCTTGTCCAGCATGTCATCCCAGGCAGACAGACATTGGATCCCCTTTGAATGACACCAGAGTTTAAGCCAATTGTTAAAGCTGATCATCTTATCTCTGTATTGTGGCATCATTCTTGGTGAAGGTAGGATACTGCTCAAGGTCAGGGTCATACCTGCCTGGGCTACATAATCAGAGAGCTCCTCAATGTCTCTTTTCATGTAGTCCAAGGAGGTATGTCTCAGGTCGTTTACACCAGCGTGGACAATGACTGAGTCATATTTGTACCTGCTGTTGAGAGACCTGAGTGCTTGCGTTATGTGGCGGATTCTAGCCCGACAGGCAGCTTACTGTGACCTTCTCCTTACTCAGTCTGGTGAGCGGGACGTCAGTGTGTCTGACTATGGAGTCACCAATGACTAGTGTGTCTGGCATTGTGTTTGGCCTTAAGGGCTGTGACTGTTTGACACTCTGACTGTGAGGTCTATGTGTTGCAGGTGTTGTGTTCTGAGGTGGTGGTTGTTTGGGTGTCTGCTTTGGTGGCCTCTGCTGTTTTGGTAGATTTTTGATCAGAGCCGAGTATGTCTTTGTGTGTTTATGTGTATGATTTGAGGTTGTGATGGTACTATGTGAGACTGGGTCTATAGTGTGTGTGGTAACCTTCTCCTCCTGACTGGTCTTGCCAGTCCTATGTTGAGAGAGCTCAGCCTCCAGTTTGGCCGTATAGTTGCATCTCTCGCATGTATTTGTGTTTTGTGGGAGGAGGAGAGGGTTGTCTGTGTACATGAGGCAATTGTAACATTGCCTCAATATTCAGGTTCACCAGCTGAGCAGGAGAAGACACTAGCAACTGATCCTCGACATGCTAGAAGGACTAGACAACTTTAAAAGAGATTCCGGGGGACGTGAGTGACCGAGAAATGGGGGTTTGCCTTTTTGGGGTGCTATCTATAAGAGTGCCGTATCAAGGTAATAAGTACTGTAGGAGCAAGTGCTAGGTTTAACAGATAGAGAAAAGTCTACTTGGAGTCAAGTAGAGATGATCTTTTTAGGTATTAGAGAAAGTGCTAGTAACAGGGATGCTTAAAGGTAAGATTGAAAGAATGCACTCTGCAGTGTGCACTAGAGAAGTTAGATATGAAAGTAGGTAACTTGAGTTTTACCTGTTTAAAAAGTTAAGGTTTAGTGGAGAGTTACCCCTCTCCGACTCGCACATAAAGTAAAAGGGATGCCTAAGTTGACACTACCTGCTTCCAAACATGTGCAGGGAGTGTAGTAGGGGAGTTTTACCTGTTTAAAAAGTTAAGGTTTAGTGGAGAGTTACCCCTCTCCGACTCGCACATAAAGTAAAAGGGATGCCTAAGTTGACACTACCTGCTTCCAAACATGTGCAGGGAGTGTAGTATGTGCATCTGACATAGGCAGCCCTGCAGCACCACCTAAGGCATAATGCCATGTGTTAAGCAATATAAAGCAATGCTAAACAGCAATTACTACCATGTAGTATATGCAAACAAAATCGCACACACCAACTAGCACAACTGTGGTCAATGTTCAGTAATATTGGGCAACGTCCAACAATGTTGGTGAATATTGAGCAATGTCGGACAAGCCTGGTCTAAGTAGGGCATAGCTGAACAAAAGCCAACATGCTCATATTTGCTTAACAGGCCCTTAAGCAGTGTGGTCTGCTCAGTATGAAAATATAAATCAGTGATGGGCCTCGAACCCAGGATACTGTGCACTATAGTCAAAGTACTGAACCAGTAAACCATGACAGTATTGCAGTGGTCCACTTGTATGACAGAATGTTGATAAGTCTATGCAAAGTATTCCATGGAAACCCTGCAGGCACAGCATAATCCTTGTTGAGTTATGACACAAAGGTGAGTCCTGCAGTGAGAACAGAACCTGACTTCCAACAAACACAGTATAAATGTTAATATTGGTCATGTTTGCACACATCAGCAAATGTAGTGGACCTCAGATAGCAACATACTGAAGGGTCACACTGGACATGCTCACACACTTGAATAAATGAGACAAATGTCAGGCAACAAAACATGTAATTTCAGAACTGGGCATGCTCACACACTTAGGCCATGTCTGAGTACAGCAGTGGGCCACGCATATCTGGCAGTTGCATGTGTTAACCCAGGAACCTGTCACTATACAGCAATCCGCCCTGTGCACACAGTTATATGACAACAGACACATCTATAATATACTGGAACCCTGTCATAATCAAATATGTTCTGCAGATACTGAAGTTCTTCATGGAAACTGGTAAAGCAAAGATGATAAAGACCTGCAAACAGTATCAGCAATAAACATTGTGCATCTTGAACATTAGCATAGGTTCAGAGGTTGATACTAGGCTATCTGCCCAAGGGCATATACAAGCCTAGCCAGAGTGTGTTTGGCATTCACAACCCTGTCAGATTACTACACTGTGTGTGTGAATAGTAGGTCACACAAGATAGCCCATGTACGTTTATGCTAGTATGCCTCTGTCTAGCAGGGACACAGAAGATATCCCAGGGGTAAATATACAATCACCCATACAGTCGTCAAGATATCTCCAGTAGGTGGTCAGTGGGTGGCTCTGCCTATGTGAAACTGGGATTACATTCTGTAGTGAGTGGAGCCTCTGGGATAAGAATCTGTCCCTCCACAATGTCTTATTAACATCTGCACTGAGGTATACGTCCCTGCAGTGTGTAGCTCCAAGGGAGTTGGATATCCTGAGGTGGAGCATGTCCAGTAATTCTGGTTTGGGTATAGCTGTAAACAACAGGCACACATCATATCTGAGTAGGTGGTAAGCGACTGAGTAGAGCTGGAGTTACTGCATCTGAGCTATGCAGGGCATCTGTGTGAGTCCCTAGATCTGCTTGGTGAGGACTGTCCGTGGCCAGTACAGTTGCTGCAGCTGTCAGGTAAGGTAGCCCCCAAATGTGGCATTGTAACCAAGCATGGATGTGATGAGTATAGGGGCACAATGACCTCACTCGATCTAGATGTGAAACCATATGGGATAAGGTGGCACACATAGAAGGTGTGTCCAACCACCTTGGCAACGTGAATGTTAAAGGCGACAGTACGAACAAGTGATGTCCCCAAACCCCTAACAACTCCTACCGTATGTAATGGAGTACTACCTATGTGGTAATGTGTGTGCATGTTGTTACTCCCAAAGGGGATGACTATGCAACTAATGACATTTAGCTGTAGGCAATGGCTCAGGCACCAGTCATCCATCTCTGTGAGACCCTGATTGAGTATGTATGTGGCAGCTGGAGAGTTGATCATGGCACCCAGTTTGCAGTCATGTGCAAACATGTTCAGCCATATTCCCCCTGTGATAGCCTGTATGTAAGACAAATATATACTGAACAAGAGAGATCCCAGGACCAAGCTGTGTGGGATGCCATGTGTAACTGGTGTATAGTCAGACATGGCACCTGCAATCCTGACCATGTGGGTGCTCTCCCTGATCTAGGTATCAATCCATTGTGTGAGATATGTGTCCAAATTGACGCTGGTGAGCCTATGCATAATGGCCCAGTGGGTTATTGTGTTGAATGGATTTGCAAGGTTCAGGTAGGCTGTGTGGATAGTCGTCCCTGTGTTGATGGACCTGTTAGCCATTTAAAGAATACCTACAGGTTCAAGAGGCAAGATCTGCCCGCAACAATGCTGAAATGAGTAGGACACAGTGTCTGTAGGTTCCTTATGTCTATGTGTAGGAGTCCTATGACAATATGCTCCATTGCTTTGCAGAACAGGCTACATAGGCTTATAGGGAAATAATGTCTGTGGTCCATTGTGGCACCAACTCTGTAGAGCGGGACCACTGTCCCAGTACGCCATTCCTTGGGTACATATCCTGTGGTAACTCCGATATTGAACAGTGATGTAATGTGAGGGTTGCGTTTGTCATGATGCTCGTGTATGATGCAGGCTGGGACACCATCTGGTCACATTGATACTGTGATGTACACTGTGGGGAGGGCAGCACTCACCTGTTACAGTGTGATGTCAGGGAGGTTATACTCTGTTGGGATGGATAGTTGCTCCTTAGGGGGGATGGGTGGGAGACATCTGCACTGAACCTGTTTGCCAGGATGTAGGCAATGCCAGTGGGTTCAGAGTAGGTTTAGTCAGTATGCAGTAACTCACAGCATATCAGTGAGTGTCCACCCAGGTTCCTGAAATAACTGAAGAAGGCCGTGTGATAGTCCTACATGTCTGTTCCAATTGTCTGGTAGAAATGGCCCTTAGAAAAGTCCATGAGTGATTGTAGCTGTCTGCTAGTACAGATCACAGATGCCTTCCCAGTCTGGGATTGTGCTCTATCATGTAGTAGCTTCCTCCTGACGGTGTACAGCTTATTAATGGCTGGGGTCTACCAGACAGGTCCCCTGCCATTGTAGTAGTGGATCTTGTTGTTATTTGGGGTAGCACAATCCATGCAGTCCACTAGGTGTCCATAGAATGTGTATGTAAAGGATGCAGCAGTGTGAGCCGTATATGCCACTGTCTCAGGATCTCTGAAGGATACCACCTTGCTTCGGTGAAGTGAGATGCTGGCTCATGAGAAGTTCACCAAGATTACCCAGGATTGGTGTGTGGAGGGTATATGTATGTCCTGTGAGATACATGTATGTTCTGACCTTACCAATGAGGGGTATATCGCTGGTGTGGAACATAGAGTCCCCATGTTGGTGATGAGCAGGTCCAATGTGTATTCCCCCTTGTGGCTGTGCTGACTGGTTGTGCCAAAGCATATGAGTCCACAAATTGTAGTGACTGTTGGGTGAGGTTGTCGGGGCTTGAGTAGTATCCCCAGTCAATATGTGTGTATATGAAGTCACACAATATAATGGTGTCTGTGGAGACCTTCATATTCTCCATAGTTCCCACAAAAGCCGAGTGTGGTTCCTGAGTTTGGGAGTGTGTTCTGTAGCAGGCAACAAACTGAAAGGCAGTATTGCACAATGGTAGTTGTATATGTATGGTCTGTGATGCTTTGTGCAGTGCTACTAACCTGGAGGTGTGTGTATCTGTGATGTATATGGATACTCCCCTAGTTGTGTTGTCTGTTCCAAGTCTTGTTGTCAGACAGCATGGTATGAAACATAACCTGGTAGTGCTGGTGTGCATAAGCGAGCCTGAACCAGGTGTCTGTCAGTGCACAGATATTGCTCTCCTACATACTGAGGAGAGTCCTGAGTGGCCACAATATGAGGTTAACACAACTGTTGTTGAGCAGCATTACCCTTAGTTTCATTTAACCTGTAATGTCTATGGAGATGGGTTTGTCTTCTGAGCCCTGCTTAAAAAAGGCACTCTGGTGGTAGCAAGAGCCTTAGCCAGCATACCAAAGTCCAAGGGTGACAGGTGCAAGCTGTCCATAGTGAAGCTACATGGCATGTTGAGCATGTCACCATATGCTGACAGACACTGTATCCCCTATGAATGAAACAAATTTGTTAGCCAACTGTTAAATGTGATATGTGTGTCCGTATACTGTGACATCATAATTGGTGGGTGTAAGATGCTAGAAAAGGTCAGGGTCATACTGGCCTGGGCTACATGATCAGAGTGTACCTCCATGTATCATGTCATGTGGTCCAGGGAGTAACGTCTGAGGTTACACACACCAGCATGGACAATGATGGTGCCATTCTTGTACTTGCTTTGGAGTGACCTGACTGCCTGTGTTATGTGGCAGATCCTGGCACCCAACAGACAGCCCAAAGTGACTATTCCCTTGTCAGGGCTGGTGAGTGGTACGTCAGTGTGTCTGAATATAAGTGTCACCTATTACAAGTGTGTTAGGTGTGCTGTTTATCCCGAAGGGCAGTGACTGTGTGGCACACTGACATTGTGAACTTAGTGATATGTGGGTATTGTAGTGGGGTAGCAGGTGTGTGTGTGTGTCTGCTTTGGAGGTCTCTTCTGCTTAGGTAGAGTACATTTACAGCATCCAAGTATGTCAATGTGTGCTAATGTGGTTAGATTGCTGTTGCTAGAGGGTATGTGAGACTGATATGTGGTGTATGTGGTTACCTTCACCACCTGATAGACTGTGCCAGTCATGGGGCGAGAGAGTTCAGCTCCGTGTATGTCTATATAGGTGCATCTCACACATATATCTGAGTTTGTCGGGAGGAGGAGAGAGTTGTCTTTGTACATGAGGCAGATGTGACATTGTGTCAATATCACAATATCCACCAGCTGGACTGAAGAGTACACATAAAACCGACCCCTGGACATGCCAGGATATTATCATGACATACTCTGTAGCCTGATCACAAAGGATCAGTAGGGTGTTAAGCGTGTAAAAGAGTATAACAGGGATTAGTGCTCATTTTCGTTAGCGTTTTGTAAAGAGGAGCTGAGAAGGAGTCCAGACTGAATCATGACACCTCCTTCAGCTATGTCATAAATATCAATGTACACACATATATGTCCTGAGTCAGGGCCAACTGTACCTGAGTGTCAATGCCAACATCATGACAGACAGGCCCATATGTACATACCCATCCCCCACTGACAATAGTCCACATCATCATACCAGGAGATATCACATGTGGAATGGATGAGCAGCTACCCCCACTGCCAAAAGCATGGCCGCAGGTAGAATACATAGATTCCCAATATGTGTCATGCACAAACTACAGAACAAACAGATCATGCACCTGAACAGTCAGCTGAGCCGCACCCCCTACACCGGATGTGGAACCGTTGAATGTGTCACAGCTAGATATGGCACTCCCCACAAGTGTTGGCGCACAACACACCATGGGAAGTCAAGTCCAGTACGCATATGAGGTCTGATCTGCAAGGTCATGGAGTCCATCATGGTCGCAGTCATAAACAGAGCTATTGGAAGCTGACTCACACACAACCCTACCAACTGTGGTATGTTCATGTGCGGATCATGGTTTCTAAACATGCTAGACTGTTTGCAAGGCAGCATCTCAGGACATACATCAATGAACACATCTACACATGTGTCACATAGACTTTGAATAGCCCTTTATCAACATCCCAGACACATGTAGTATCCTCAAAACCAAGAAGCTGTGCATAAACATGTGTTGACATATGACGGAATGTCAATGTGTCCACAGATAGATCACACAAGGTAAGGATACTGAGGTCATGTTCAAGCTGTTGACACCTGCTGACCCACATGGACCATTCCTGGAATGGCATACAACAAAGTGTACACACATCACCATGTCCAGTCTGATGATGTCACTATCCTATAAATACAGCAGGAGAAGGGAAACCAGCCAATAAAGCAAATAGCGTGCCATGGTAATGCGTCTTTTTCCAGTATCATAATATAGTTTGGTAGGGGTTTGAATCCTGCAAAGTGTGTGTGTGTTTGTGGGGGGGGGATGTGTGCAGTTTCCTTTGAGAGGAGTTCCTTTTTGGAGACTGGAAAAACTCAGTAAAGGAGGTACATTCCTCTTTGGAAAGTCTGATGATGTCACCATTCTACAAATACTGCAGGAGAATGGAAACCAGTCAGTAAAGCAAATTGCTCGCCATGTTAGTGTGTCTCTCTAGTATCATAGCATAGTTCGATAGGGGTTTGAATCCTGCAAACAGTGACTGTGTATGTGTGCAATTGACTTTGAAATGAGTGCTCTTTTTGGAGACTGTGAAAACACATTAAAAGAGGTACATTCCTCTTTGGAAAGTCTGATGATGTCACCATCCTACAAATACTGCAGGAGAAAGAAAACCAGCCAATAAAGCAAATAGCATGCCGTGTTAGTGCAGTTCTTTCTATTATCATAACATAGTTAGGTAGGGGATTGAATCCTGCAAACAGTGCGTGTGTGTGTGGGGGGGAGTTGTGTGTATATGTGCAATTGTCTTTGAAAGGAGTGTCCTTTTTGGAGACTGTGAAAACACACTAAAAGAGGTATATTACTCATTGGAAAGTCTGATGATGTCACCATCCTACAAATACTGCAGAAGGGAAACCAGCCACTAAAGCAAATAGCGTGTTAATGTGACTCTCCCTAGTATCATAACATAGTTAGCTAGGGGTTTGAATCCTGCAAATGGTGACTGTGTGTATGTCATTGTTGGTCAACACGGTGTGAGTTTTGCTTTTACTATGGTAAGACATAGTATGATGACAACAGTAAGTGCATTGCAGACATCAGGTATCTGCGTGGCAAATATATATGTGTACATGTCCCCTCAATCACTACATAGGTGTGAAGCCTGCATACTACATGAATACATTTGTTTCCATTGACAGGTTGTGCCGCTGCTACTCACATCATATGTCACATATGTATGTATGTGACATGGCCGTCCACTGTCATGTTCTGTGGCCAAGGTCATCTGTGGCACACATACCCATGACAGTTACTTAAGAGTAATGTGAGTGAGGGTATATGCCTGGGGAATATGTCAGACATGGTCATACACAACAAAGTCTGCCAAGAATGGACAGTCTTTATAGTTGTACGACTGCCTTGTGGATATGCATTCACGCCTCTAATGTCTGTGATACACCTTCGGACTCCACAATACCTATGGATATGTGGATACCAAGGGGCACATGACATAACATGGGTCTGTATGTACACAATGGTACCCGACATACATGTTGAGGGCTACCACCGGTGTGGTATTGACGGAATAGTATGTATAGTACATGAGGATGACTATGCCATAGTTGGCTTACTGCTATACAGCATGTATTACACAACAGGTATCTGTCTGTACGATACCCTTGTGTAGGATATGCGTCCCATCCAGGGAATACATTTTAGGCCATTCCATGCATTCTCAGATTTGGATGTACACATCCCTAGTGTGTCTGCATGTACCTAAGGGGGCTATATGACACACAGGTGTGGTCACAGTAATGGGTGGCGGTCATCACCACTGGTTAGTGTTATAGTGTAGCACCGGAAGGATCCCGTTGATACTGGGTTCCCTACTACTGTGTGTCATTTGTCAGGACATTATCCAATGATTGCTTATAGTCATGCTGTTGAGGTTGTGTATACTACCAGACTGCAAATCATTGACTGATATTAATGGTATCACCCGCAGCATAGTGTCAACCCATGTCATACACACGTCTACCCATGTTAGTACACAACTGTAGTAGAATGCATACTGGCCATTGAAAGATGCAATGGGATGTTAATAACAGTGGTGTAAACAATGCAACATTGACAATCAGAGCTTTGATGCATAATGTCTGCTCAGATATACCTACAAGGATGTAGTTAGACTTCCTTGTTGACAACTCGCTATTATTGCTACACTGCTATAGTGTCACCCTGTGCATCAGCACAATGTTAGCCTGTCCCTCCGTCGATACTGCAGATGACAGGAGGCGGCACAGGTATCATCATATGCACAGGGCGTTTTGTTGTTTGCCAGAGCCTGACATTGTCCCATCCAATCGACATGACTGTGTGTGTGTGTGTGTGTGTGTGTGTGTGTGTGTGTGTGTGTGTGTGTGTGTGTGTGTGTGGGACAACAGTACAGCATGGGCCAATGTTGATGTAATGTGTGTGTGTATGTGTAAGCCCTAGTTGTTTTCTTAATGTGTGTGTGTCTGCATGCACACAGCTCCACCATGTGGCCGCAATATATGGTGGTTTGTGGGACAGCCACAGACTGTACCTGCTTGGCTGTACAGATCACTGTCTCTGGCCATGGACACAGTATCTGTGCCTGGCAGGGGTGCTACGGATGATATCAGGTACCAACCCTGACTGGGTACTGTCATCAGAGGCAGAGGTATGATGACTGGACCCATGTCCCTGCTGGGACTGGCCAGAGCCACGTGCATGTGGTCTACTGGGACGGACAATGGACAGGCCAGCCCTAGCATTGCTGGGGCTGGTACTGCCACTACAGGAGTGGCTGTGAGCTGTGGGCCATCCGTGACCACTGCCAGCTGTTGCTGGCATGCTTCTGCGTCAACGTCGCAACCGTCCCGCACGGTCCTGGCTTGAGGAAGACATGTTGTGGAGGGCATCTATTGTCTCCCCCCAATGTCTATCAATGACCTTGGTGTATGTCCGTATGGCACCAGCAAGGTCACGGATACTGCACTGATAGCGGTGTTATGTGCCCTCTGCTCCCTAAGTCCCTGTCTGGTGTACCATTCCATACGTGCCTGAGCCTGCATTACAGCCCGGAACATAGTGGTCATTGTAAGACCTGTGAGGGCATGCCTGCCAGGGGCAATACATCCAGTGGTGCTCCTCCGAGAACCCCTGGACCTCCGCCCATGTGTTACCATTCTGGGTCTACAGCTATGGCTGCTGTGAGGGGATGCACGTGCCATGAGTACCACACTCTCCTGGTCAATGCCAACTGTATTCTGTCCCTCCCCTATGGCCATTGGTGGTGAGGGATGTAATGGCAGTATGAGTGTGTGCATAGATGGGGTTGTTTGCTGTGTACTGTCGATTGGTGGACCAACGACAGACCCTGTCAAGTCTCCCTGTGCCAAAATACATGTGTCATCATCACCACTATCCATGGCAGTGGCTTCAGGTCACCTGCTGCTTTCACCAAGCCCTACCTCAGCACCTGTGAGAGGAAGACAAGAAACACATGTTACGGTCTGCACATGCACACAGGCAAACAGGCACACAGGCACACAGGAACACATGCACACAGGAACACAGGAACACATGTACACTCCTCACTACAGCAGATACACACACAACAGAAATCCAAATCATACTCAATACTGGTTGAAAGTGGGTGAGAGTATCACAAGGCAAACAGTCACGCACACGTGTCAGCATGCAGAATAAGTGTTGATCAAGTCCATGCAGTGTGAGTGTAGACAGCCATAGTTAATAACAGTGTACATGGCTGTGGTGCATGTGTGTACATGTTCAGTGATTGCCTACACCCTGGAACACAATGTGTACAAGGACATGACATTTCTGTGCAAGTATTATAAGCTCTGTAATGTCCTGTGCACCATCACACACAGGTATACATACCATGGCTGCATGTGTTATCTGTGTGTCACATGGATTTCCATGTCTGATTGCAGTGTCTGTGTCTGTAGTAGATAATTGTGGACACAGGTGTAGCACATGCATGCTATGTACACACACAGGATGAGTGGTGCATGTATACGTGATGGGATACTAATCCTGGACATGTCCATTGTAACAGTATGCGGTGTAGTAGCATTAGCCATCATCATCATGTATCATGTTGTCACTCAAGGCCACTAAAGTGTGCTAGACCACCACCTAGCTTGCTGTACCTGAACCGCAGTGCCATGGCTAAGTTTACAATTACACAGCCACGTTGCAAAAAGGTGTGTGAGGTGTCCAATAGGGAGCATTGCCTAATATGTCTGTGTTATGTGTTGAGAAGTGTTGCACAGCCCCATGCTAGGCCCCTACTCAGGTATGGTATGTGTGGTGTGTGGATGACATGTGGGATACTATAGTGTGACCTGGCAGCGAGTGTCTGGTTACACTATGTGTAGCATGTTGAGGTGTACTGCGTATGACAAACGTGTTATGTTGTGTACATGTGTGTCAACTATGCCTATCCAATGTGCAGTACAGTGTTGCCACATTTATGTCTGATGCTCTGTGCATTGCATATGATTGAGGCAGATACTGACATTACTGAGATGTTTCACATCTCACAACAAACATGCACAGCATGCATTATGTGTAGGTGTGTTATGTGTACATGGCCTACACCTCACCTATGACATGCACAGTTCAAAACCAAGTTTAAAGTGTTAACACACTCACCAGCATGTAACGTCTGCCCTGCTGTCACACCAGAGAGACCTGCAAGAATATGGCACAGTTTGTCAGTGGCCACAGCTGTGGCATTGCTACTGTGAGTGTGCTAAACTACAGTAGAACAACAGGCATAGGTGTACAGATACTATTCAAATTATCAGTATTGCACACAATAGGCAGCACAACTGCTAAACACAGTACACATCTCACACATGCATAATCTAACAATACAGGTAACAGTAGTCTACAGCTAGGGCATGTTACCTGCATGCTCCATGTCACTATGCTGGGTGGCTCCGGCCTCCATGATGACACATGTGTGATGTTGTTGTTGCTGTAGGCCAGGAGCCACCACACTTAGCAGCAGTTCCTCCACTCTGGTGAGCGGGGGATGTATGGCCACCCCACCACCTGTGGCAAGCTGTTGTCTGTGGATATCAGACGCACGCCACTGGACATGTCTAATTAAATCACTGCAGTGATGGCGTACCTGCTCATATGTCTGGTTATGCATGCCTATGTCATTTACCCGACAAACAAGTTCTTGACATAGTGCAGTACGCTCCTGCTGGTGCTGGCTGGCCCTTGAAAACAGCAGGGTATAGTGCTTAAACAGGCTGTGGTGGATTTCCTGTTCCTCTACAGCTGTGTAGCAGGGGTTTCTGTGATGAGCCATAGGCCTGGAAGACAAGTAAATGATATGTGTGAGCAAGTCATGTGGCAAACTTAACATTATACAGTACAGATATCAGTTAACTGCCGTATATAGCATCTGTTCGTCTTTCAGAGGATACACACATTCAATACCACATATCAGTGCTCAGTCCACAACTGGCTGACAGTGTCTGCTACACTCCATATGACACACCAGTATACACCAGTACTCGGCTCACTGTTTGGGATCCAATGCACAGCCTTGCCAGGGGGGTACATATCAAGCTAATGCATGCAGAAATATGTCATCCATTGCAATGAATGTGAAGTACAGTTACAGTATAACCAGTAACCCACCCTAGTCGTTGATGCCATACCCCTACCTAACATATGTGCACAGTTGTTAATATAGCTGGCATACTGCTGTAACAGAGTATACATGTTGCTAGGTACACACGCAAACCCTGCATCACACATGTGATTGCGGACATGGTACAGGCATCATTACACACACATCAGACATTCATACAACACACAAATGTATGCTAACACAGATGAGCATTTGCTATGTACCTTACAGTACTGTGTGCCCCTACTTACAGATACCTATGCCTGAGGAATGTAATCTGTGCAGACTGCAGGAAACACACAAGACAGTGTTACCAGGGAATGTGAACATACACCATACTTTGCTGTTTAAGGCCTACAGCTTCAGGTGGTACAACAGTTCAAATGTCGGCTGGATTCACCAGCAGTACCACTTACTGCTAATACATGTATTGCTTCAGCCTATGATGGGACACCACAGTCGTACACAAGGAACTATGTCAAAACATATACCATCCTACTATGTCTGCATCCCAATAACTGACACATCTTTCTCTGGCCTCACACTTAGGACACAAACGACCATGACAGAAACAACCTCACACTTAGCTATCACACTGTCACAGACCTTGCACACATTCACTGTCACACTCATTCCACCTCACATAGCAGGTATTGCACTGTGTACATGTCTGTGTGCATTGTGTCATAAGTAGGTAATACGCTATTGTCCCTGGGGCCTACAGCAGCCTAGCCATATGCTACCCTGGCCTGTGACACACATGTAATTAGATTTCACTTCCTCCTGTCAACCGGATACACAGAGGTGATTCCCAGGGCGTGTTACCTATCCCCCAGACAATCATCAGGGGTATGTCTGACATCTGCTACTGAGGAGCCTTGCTTGTTCATGCTGGGTGGTTTACTCCAGAGTATGGCATATTTGCCAATAGGAGCCTATCCCTCCAGCATGTGCTGTTTAGTGAGGTTGCGGGGACTAGGGACCTAGGCCATGTAGCCGGGTGGGATTGTGAGGTGCTGACATGGTGGTTGTCTGACTGCTATGGGTGTGGCATACCTCTGTATGTTTGGCAGAGGTAACCTCTGGGTGGCCGGTATACAACGCACTGTAGCTGTGGTTATGTGAGTCAGTCTGCATAGGGTATGTGTTTCAGGGCAGTATTACCCTTTGTGAGGTATGTCTGTGGCCTTTCCACTTGCTGTAGTTGTCATGTGCGATACATACCACATGGGGCATTGTGATGAGTACTGGGGAATAGTGACCTATATTTCCGTACATGACACATCGTTTGTGATTACACGTACCACGTAGACAGATTACAAGACTAGTGTGGCGCTATGAATATCAAAGGGGAGGCTACTGTCCACCTGTGTCCCATGTTCCCTTCTGACACCTTCAGTGTTAGTCAGGCAACCACCTATCTGGTAGTTAGTGGGTAAAGTGTTTTGGAATGGGGTATGGCACTGCAGTATCAGCACTGGTGTTCAGTCCATGCCTTGGTCACCAGGCACTTGTTGCAATATGTCTGACCCTGTGTCTCCCTCTCTCACTATATCTATATATATATATATATATATATATATATATATATATATATATATATATATATATATATATATATAAATATTTATATACATATATATTTATATATCACTCTATATATACATATCTATATACATATATGTATATATATATATATATATATATATATATATATATATATATATATATATATATATATATATGTATATATATGTATATATATATATATATATATATATATATATATATATATATATATATATCCATAGATATCCATATATATCTGTATATATCTATATATCTCTATATATCTATATATGTATATATCTATATATCTACATATCTATATATCTATATATATATATGTATATATATATATATATATATATATATATATATATATATATATATATATATATATATACATATATGTGTATATATACATATATATATATATATATATATATATATATATATATATATATATATATATATATATATATATATATATATATATATATATATATATATATATATATATATATATATATATATATATATATATATATATATATATATATATATATATATATACACACATAAATTTATTTACATATATAGATAGATATATATATATATATATATATATATAAATATATATATATATATACATACTTGTAAACAGTCACTGCTGTACATATACATGCACATATACGCAGATATACTGCCCACATTTCATGGTGGGAATATCAATTATGGAACAGTGGTGAGACATATAATTATGTAATAATATTGCACAGTGTTGTGCAGAATGCATTTCGCTGTCCTCAGGCCGTATAGCCGTAGCAGACCTCACTGGCTGTAACTCAGTCCCACAGCATTTAATCACCACATGACATATGCCTGCACTGCTTGCTGTTTTCAATGCCTTGCACTACACAACCTACATAGATATGTGCACATAGCAACCTTCAAATACATATATATGTCCAGCCTTCACTAACAGTTGCAGTATGTCCCTTGCCCTGTGCACATCTGCATATACATATAGATACGGACTGCTACCACATAAGGAGTGTTCACAGAATGTAGAGTACCCTTCAGACACATCATTCGGATGCCAGCAAATACATCTGTGTTACATACCTTGCCTTTTTTTTTATTTGTTTAGGTTGGTGTCTTCCACTGCCTCTGTTTGTTTTATTTTTTTGTTTTGGTTGGTTGGTGTCTCCAACCACCTTTGTTTTTTTTTTTTTGGTTGGTCTCTCCAACTGTTTGTCTGTCTGTCTGTCTGTCTCTCTCTCTCTCGCTCACTCTCTCTCTCTCCAGTTGCTGCAATGATATTTTTGCATGTGTGGACAGCAAGTACAGGCTGCTTTTGTAGGTATCTGCACATGTGCATGTGATGGCCTCTGCACCAATTGGTGCCCACCATTTAGTAATTGCATGCAGCCTGCTGTGTGGTAATTGCAGTTCTCACTGTGATTTCAGGGCACTGCTATAAAATGATTGGTTAGGTATGCGTAGGCCTTTCAGTTTTGCAAGGTGGGGACCATGCTTGTTTGCTGTGGACACTGTTGTGTCAGTCAGAAGGTTGGTATATGTCTCATATCTGAAGCTGGGTTGTAGCCAGTGAAATGCATGTTGTACTGAAACCTGATTGTTGCTTCTTCAAGTACACTCTTCTCAGTGTGTAAGTTTACTCACACCTCCTAATGCTAACACTGGATACATGGGAGTATGTACTTTCTTTTGGAATTAGGGAAATAACTGGCATACAACAGTAGTTATTGCAATGTATTCCTATGGCTTTCCTATTTTCCCTTTGCATGCACTCCTTGTAATGCATGTTATATTTCTTTCAGCACCAATTTATTGTGTATCTGCTGTGGCTTAGTGGTACGTCATGCAGACTGGTGAGTCCAAGGTGTGGGATTTGAGACTAACAAGGGTATTTTATTTTGCTGCTGAGCAATACAAGGGCCTTGTCATACAGAGTGACAAAGACACTTTTAAGCAGTTGTAAACGAGTTGTCATGGGTTTGCACGACGCTTAGCGATGCTAAGCAATGGTTAGCTTAGCTTATTGTATTTTAGCAATACTAAGATAAGCTGAGCTTAGCTTATTTTATGTTAGCAATAGGAAGCTAAGCTTGGCGGAGCTTATCATATCTTAGCAATGCTAAGCTAAGCACACACATGCGCACACTGGTGCAAACCCGCTGACTACTGTTTACAAGTGCTCACTCCTGCTAACCCCTGCACTCATGTCTTTGACAGAAAAGTAAATGGGGAGATAGGACTGTGGTGATAAAGGGTGCTCAAAGAGGGGAAGACATTAGGGAAACTAGCTTGGGATGTACACGATGGGTGTGGAGAAGGTCCATAGCTGCCCATTTCTTTACCAGAAACAGCTGTGCATATGCAGTACATTAGGTGGGATATTTGAAACCTTCCACCCCTGAGAGAGTAGTGAGGACATCTAAGTATGTTGTACTAACAATTATGAATATCAGGCACATGCACTGTTTTTGAACAGCTATACTGTCATTAGTACGTTACTCACATCTGAACAGTTTGTGGTTTGTGTTGGCATTAGCACAGTCTGCTCAGGACGACTGGACATATTTCTGTACTGTGTATGCCTACCTACACCCTTGGTTGTGCCTGACTACACGGGTATATAGTACTTTTGGGTAGGGGTGCAGAACTGCAATATGCATTATTTATTATCGTGTGATGTTTATCTTGCTGAACATGCAGAGTTGCTGTGTACCTGTAAGTCTATGAAGGCTTGTAGTCTGTCTGAGTAGCTCCCACCTGTGGACATATCCAGATGGTAGACAGTGGCCAGCCTAGTATTCTTTGACTGTGCAGCACAGCAGTCTTTTCAGCACCTGAACAATGGCATTGTCACAGGTGGTTGCTAGCAGTACATGGCTACATCTTTTGCTATTTCTGTGTTGTACTTCTACATAAGGGCATGCTTGTGGGACTCATTCTACAGCTATTTACAGAGTGTGTAACAGCAGACAAGCTGATATGCCTGTGTGTTTCTGACTTTTCCAGGCCTCAGATACCCTCAAGTATATATTTGAACAGCCTCAGGGAAAGGTACATATAACTGGAATACACCTGTGATATAGTTCTGGCATTTTTCAGTTCAGACTTTGGGTGATTCAGACCATTTCTATTACTACACCTTTTCTGACGTGCAAGCGATGTCTACTCTCACTTATTGACATTTGTTATTAAGTGAGATTCAACACCTTTCAGCCTACTGTTAGTACATTTCACAGGGAGTCAGAGGGGCACAGCTAACTTTTGTTTACTAATCAGGGTCATCACTGTAGAGCAGTCACTGTTGGGAGGTCTGGCCTGTGACCTATGCTAATATGCCAGTGTGCATCCTGCTCTGATACTGTGTGTGGTTTGTAAGCTGCTACTGTAACCGTATTCCCTACTAGCATGGCTGATTCTTTTTCACAGTCATGTCATACAATTCAACAACACCTGCTGGTTAAGGCCCACAGAACAAGATTTGTTTTATGCCATTCCTATTTTCCCTTTACATTCACTCATGGTAATGCATGATAAATTGCTTTCAGCACTAAGTTACTGTATATCTACTGTGGTTTAGTGGTACCTCATGCAGACTGGTGAGACCAAGGTCCCGGGTTCGAGACTGAGAAGTGTATTTTTATTTTGCTTCTGAGCAATACAAGGGCCTTGTCATACAGAGTGACTAAGGCACTTTTAAGCAGTTGTAAGCGGGTTGGCGTGGGTTTGCACGATGCTTAGCAATGCTTAGCTAAGCGCACACAAGCTCACACACGTGCACCCCTGCTAACTGCTGCTTAAAAGTGCTTACTCCCACTAACCCCAGTGCTAATTTCTTTTAAAGAAAAGAAAATGGGGAGATAGGAAAGTGGTGAAAAAAGGGGGCACAGAGAGGGACAGACAGTAGGAAAACAAGCTCGGGATGTGCAGGAAGGGTGTAGGGAAGGCCCATAGCTGCCCATTTCTTTAACAGCAACAGCTGTGCATATGTTGAAAATTTGGAGTGAGTTTTGAGACCTTCCACCCCTGAGAGAGGGGTGAGGGCAACATAGTTTGTTGCACTGCCAATTAGAATTATCAGTGTACATGTCCTATGGACATGTGTGCAAAATGGGAAGCTATGTATGGGGCGTAATTTTTTTCGGTACAGATTGCCCCCTTTTTTTTTCAGGTGAGAGTGGTAAGTGAGGTAGGGGAAATAGGTATATTTGGGGAGTTAGGTTGGGGAGGTAAACAGACAAGACAAACAAGAAGCATACAGGGGCGGAATTTGACACATGGGGTGGGTGAACACAATTGACGGGGAAGGTTGTTTGGAAATCGCAAGCCCATGAGCCCACAGATGGTAACAGTGGAACTGAGATCCCCACCCATGGGCAGTCACCACTGCACCTTCACAGCCCTGGGGGTGGCTGTGCTGGGGGCTGAGTAGGATGGGCAGGCTCACTCATGAGACGCGCCACTCTCGCCTCAAGCTGGCGTAGGGGATCAGCGACTGAACGCAGGATCTCCCTACGTACCACAACCCGGACCCTTCGAAGGGTGATGGGTAGCCCTTCTCTGCCCACGCTTGCATGGGGGGGACGAGCCCCATCCCCTGCAGTGCTTCCACCCGAAGGTGGCACAGGACCAAAAGAGGAGGGGAGTCTGGGCTGGGCTCCAGAGCCATTGATGCCATGTGCACTCGCCAACTGAGGAGGGAAAGGTGGGTCCGCTGGGACCGGCCTTACCATACGTTCTGTGATTCGGTGTGTTTCATTACAACATAAACAACAGAATTCCAGATTAGTTGTAACAGCATGCAGTAATATTCCCATTAACCCAACACACCACAGTTCCAACAGTTGAACAGCAAACATAACACATGCATATATTGAACAACAGTGGTTATTCCAACCGCATGCAGGGATGATTGGTAGCAACAGGCCACCATGAACATGGTGTTTGAACAGGGCACATGCATCAACATGAGTGCAAATATTTATGGAACAATAGGACATATATCCCGACAAATATTTAAGATTACACATACCCATTGAGGTGCGGAATTGCATGGTTTATGCACAAACAGTAGGGTGTAGAAAAAACCTCCATTAACATCTTATAAACACTTTTACTCTACACTACATTCCTAGTGACTGCAGGTGTATATTCTCTACATGTATTATTACACTTGCCACCATGCATTAGGTTGTGTAATGGGTTTGGCTAGTTCAATCTATACTTGACCTATATCTCACATACTAACTGTCCAGGATGCAGATGTTACTGCTACATATTTCATGGTTGCATTTATATTTCTTTATCTACATATCTGGATGTTTTCACATGACATTTTCACTTCTAATTGTACAGAACCCTGCATTTATTGAAGCATACTTACATTTCTGGGGAACATATTTGCATGCTACTCATGTGCCGGATTTACTTATGCATGCCAGCCAGTAACTGACTGTTGAGGACTGTATATTTACTTCACAGCTACTAGCACTTCCATCACCCACTTTAGATGGGACTGCAGAACTCTGGGTTGCCAGCACTTTCTAACACATTACTATTTGTATAATGCAAGGGTACAATAACATTTCATACTAAGTGAAACAGACACACTCTGGGTTTTAGACCTTTATTAATGACATTACACACTTTTCCACAGGTTCACTCCTTTATTTGTTTTAATGGTATATATGGCAGACATGTTCACGACATATTATGCCTTTATTAATAGGTTAGCACACTCTTTTTTCAGGCTCACTCACATATTATTTTATATGACAGTGCCTGCAGAGGTATTATTCCAGACATTTGCTACCTTTCTTAATGGGTTACTACACTCTTTTTCTACCTCTCTAACGTTGTTATCTGACAGTACTTGCAGAGAACTTATTCAGTCCATTTTATGGCTGTATTATTGGACAACAACACTTTCTTTCATGCTGTCTCCCATATTTTATATAACAATACATGCAGAATAATCACTAACCTGCCTGCCAGTGCAGCCTTAGCAGCCTATCTTCATAGGCTTGCTGATTCGTAACACAGTCACCTGCAGCTGTAAAGTAAATGAAGGGATATTGAGACATTGCTATCCATTATATATACTCCATTTTAAGTCCTTACATACTGCATTCCATGGCTACATACTCAGTGGTGGGGCATCCCGCATCCCACGGGCCTCCTGTATCCACTGGTTCAGGTGGTCCTCCTTTTGTCTCTTCAGGTCCGCATGGTGGTGACGGACCTGCTCACCAGTCCGGGGAATGCCTGTGGCACTGCTGAGGTCACGAGCTAACCGGTTCCAAGCCTCTGCCTTGTACTCCGTCCCTTGGAACTGGCCCTGCAGGAGTCTTGCCTCGTGATGGTGGACTAGGAGCCAAGCTATGTATTTGGACTCCTCTGTGCCCCATCTCTGCACTCGGAAGCGCACTCCCTCTCCAACACCAGACATTCTGACCGCAGATGTGAGCTACAATCAGTTATGGCGTGTATTCCCGCTTGTGGGGCTTAAATATGCTGCATTTCCCGCACTTTTTTGTGATTGGCCATTTTGCAAAATTCTCGGCTGACTGCAGACCTGCTTAGCAATGGTTAAACTACCATTCCTTAGTTTATGTATGTTAATAATGGCTATTTCTCCTATGTTGTCATGGCTTAGTGGTTTTGTACTTTGATTATAATGCAAGCGGTCCTGGTTTCAAACCTTGTCATTCTTTTATTTTAATACTGTCTAGACAGGCTAGGGGGTGTGGCTGCATTTAAGCAACTTAGCTCTACGTTGCTTCCCTGTGCCCTACGGTGCCCTGGTTGGTGCGGTGTGCATGTCCACGCAAACGCATTGTGCTGGGTAAAGCGTTTTTAAATGTTGGGCAACTCTATTGTGCTGGGTAAAGCACTATTATACTATGGGCAACTCTGTTTAGCTGGGTGAAGCACTATTAAACTATGGGCAACTATGTGTAGCTGGGTGAAGTGCTATTAAACTATGGGCACCTCTGTTTAGCTGGATAAAGCGCAATTAAACTATGGGCACCTCTGTTTAGATGGGTATAGCACTATTAAACTATGGGCACCTGTGTTTAGCTGTGTAAAACGTTGCTTAACGCAGGCTATTATATATCTGGGTCTTTTAAAAATATATATTTTGTTCACTGATATATTGGCCATGTCACTGCTTTTAATAAACTTTTAATCATATTTGTCTGGTATTATTTCAAATACTGATTTAAAACATAAATAAGAAGGGGAGTGGTGGGACTCGAACCGTGAATGCCTTCACTTTGTGCATACGCTCTACCATTACGCTATTGCTATTTGGATTAATTTGCATAAGTAGTTCTTATATGCTCTTCAATGTCACAATTGCTAACTGTGGTTAAGCAATGGGCACACCCGCGCAAACAAGCGGAAATAAGGGCAGCTATATCGTGGATTTAAAAAAAAATAATTTTTTCCGTTTTATAACTCTGATGGGGGTTTACAGTGTCAGGGAGTGTGGTGTTGGGTGTAAGTACATTTGAGTGGACTCGCTCTTGTCTGTCGACATTATGCTTTTTAAAACCTTGCAGGGGCGTGGACATTTAGACTGCTTGGCAGTTGGACACGCCCCTTGCTTGCCTAATCAGTCCATGTAAGAGTTACGGATGAGTCAGTGTGCCCTCATGAATATTCATGGAATGCTGACATCATACTGTTCAACTGCAGCCTCCGAGTAAGACATATTAAGTCTTACACTGAGGTTTCGTGAATCTGGCCCAATGTCTATTTTGTCTACTGGCAATCTTTTTGTGTTAAACTAAAGACTGTCAACATAGTTACATTTGCTTGGACATCTATTATAAAGCTAATTGTAATTCTTTCTATTATATTATTTATTAATTTTACAGCTTCACCACAATTATTTTTGATTGAATTTCTCTTCATGCTTGTGCTTAATTTAGACAAATTTAAAAATATACATGACAGTATGCCCCTATCACCTGAATAGACAAGTCGGGGTAAAGAGAAAAGCCTCCCTGTCAGTCCAAAGAAAGACAGCAATTATTTCTGAATAGTTAACATTTCTGAAGTCTGGAAAGTTTTTTTTTTAATTTAATGTAGTTGGTCCCAGCATTAGAAGAAAATCTGATAGTATCATGATCTGACTTTACACATAATATGGTGGTAGTAGGTTTGGTATGAGATATTACCCCTCATCACCCTGGTTAATGTTGTATTAAGAATATTGCTTTTGCTGGCTGTTTTCCTTGAGCAGTTACTCTAATTTTTATTTTTTTAATTTTTGTTAATGAAATCTATGAATTGTTGGACATGCTTATTGCTAGTACCCATTTTTTACCAGGTGGGCCGACACATACTCTATTTAAAGGGATAACCCTGGTGTAATGTCTGGCTAAGTGACTTGCTCAAGATCGCACAATGGGCAAATGAGGGCCAAGGGCAATCAAACCTTGTATAACAGGAACTGTAGCTCATAGCCTTAACTACTGTGCCAGCTGCCATACTTATCCTCATTGATACTGAGTTGGTTGAAATTGCCCGTGATGGTGACCTTGTCATTGAGTTCAAGATGAAGAATTTTTTTCTGTCATGCTCCTAGGCACTGCATAAATCATACAATAGCTACCTGCTATAGTATAGTCAATGTTGTTAAGAAGTACAGTAATGTTAACGGTTTTCTCATTTTATTACTATCAGTCAGATATTATGATTACCACATACATACATAGATATAATGTCACCTGTCCTTCAGGTCTGTGTCAATGGGAAGTGTCAATACCCTTTAATTTCAGACATATTATGGGTATGATATGTTATAAAAGATGGACTGAGGCTTTCATTGGGAAGTTAAACAAGATTTCTAAATTAGTTGTAGTGGGAAAGTTTTGATGTACACAGTTGGCACATACTGCATAGAGCTTTTCCTCTGTACATGCATCTCTGCCAAATTGTGTTATTGAATTCTATATGCAATTCACTGTTCACCTGCTTGGATCACTTTTTAAATCTATATCAAGGAAAAAAACAAATAGAAGGCTAGTAATGAAGAACTTGATATAAGCCTGCTTGCCTTCCTAATGTTAGTCACTGTTTTTAAGTTAAAAGTTAGGTATAACCTAAATTGTGTACTATAGACTAATTTAAAACTGTTTTTATAAAAAGATTAAGCCAATTTTTAGGCAAATTGCTGTCTTAGTTAATAATCTAACATTTACTGTTAATTTATTATAAATAAAGTGCTTTTAAACATAAATTTAAAACAGACCTCTAGCAAACATAAGATTTAGCTTGGTTCATGGAAGTGGTCTATGCAAGAATTTGCCATCAGTATAATAAACTATAAAAAAACACAAAATTGAAAAAAAAAACAAAAAAACAAATGCAATGAAATAAACCCCAGGATTCATGAATGATTGTGTAGGTTTCTAATGAAGACTACACAATGTTTATGTGTTAGTCTGATGAGCAGCAGAGCTAATTGCATATGCTTGCTTGCTTGGCCAACAACAGTGTTTATTATTGGTCACAAAAATGTATCGAGCAGCACAAGCACACACAGTAAACAAACAAGCGTGTCTATGGGCAAACCTGTTAAGAGTGCTTGCGCACAAAGACCTATACAGGGAAAATAATGCAAGCTGTACCAGGCAGTGAAAGTGTATTGTGTGCAATGTGCACACAAATGAAACATATGATTACAGGAATAAGTAAGAGGGGAGGGTAAATGTTCAAACTGTAGTATGATAATTGACTTAAATTACAAAGACAGTTTTGTAATAATAAAATTGTGCAATATGTATGTCATAATAATTAATGTTGGTCACACTTCCTGAGCAAATATAGGTAAATAAAGGAAGACATAATATAATAGGATGTGACAGTTACACAAAGTAACACAGTAACAGAGGGGATTACATGGGATATGAATGTCATTAACATGCTGAGTTGAGATGACTGCAAGGACAGTACATACATTATGGGATATTTTCACAGCATGCATTTTGTCAATATAACATTTTATAAAACAGGAATGGCTCAGAAGCCACAGTCGCCTTTTGGAGGAATCTAACCCATGCCATCAGTGTTACCACTGAGCTGCACATTAACTGTGTATACCACAGAAATAGGCGTAATACATATAGGAGGAGGATCACCCGTGAAGGGACTTGTGTACTTTAATATTCTAATGGTTATGCATTCCATATGTAGGTGTGTGTGGTGTTACAAATGTAGGAGCAGAGTGTGATATATGTACTACCCTTGTGTAAGGTTATCCTGCCTGTCACAGTTGTTGTGCAGGCAGATAAGAACAGATGCAAACCCCACATCATGATGCAATGTAGTCTCCAGAGCTGTGTGTTGTCATCATCTGCCACAGGCGATAGCAATGGATATAGTTACAAACAACTGAAATTAATATGTGAATTTAGAAAGGATTTCTGACAATCATGTCATATCAGCATGTCAGATTGATGGCAATTGACTTGAGTATACTCAGATGCACATAACAGTCCTATATCAATGTTCCTTGGTCAAGAAAGATTGCTGTGTATGTTTGTACACATACTACCCAAGAACTGCAGTGCACTCATGTATACCACATTACTGAATGTATGTGCCACAGTAGCACTGTCACTATGACATTGGCAGAGCAAATGTCTACTGCCATGAAATCCAAAGCTGCGTTCACATGTGTTTGTACAACATATTAAGGGATAAGGCTGATGTGAAGATAATGGTTGTTGTGTGACATCAGTACATTCACACAAAATGATTCCCTATGCTAGAACTCAACAGGAAACTGCACAACTCCTCCAATTAACAATATGGCTATTAATGACATGTGCCACAGTAGAACTGCTATCACAGCTATTGAACTCAACCTATGTGAAGTCATTAAATCAGCTGTACTTTATTTGCCCATATTTTTATCTCCTAAAAAATGGATGGGGAGAGCCCTCTGCCACACTATACATACACAATAGATTTGGGGATGAGTAATTCCTGCAGAACAGTTAAGGACACAAATGCTTGCAGTCACTCAATGCTGGTTTGAAACACTTGCCTAGGTGTTGAGAAAATCAACACCATAGTGAGATCATTGGATGTGCCATGGTATAAGCACATAGTCAGTTGTCATATGTGTGATTATGTGAAGCATTACATCACATATATGAATCAAGGAATATGTGTCCTTGTAATTGCTTAGAAGTAATCTTGCTGGATATCAGACATTTCCTGAAGCTAGGTATACCCAAATGCACCTGTGGTTTCCTGCTGTTGTCACTGTGATGGCAGGATAACAACTATATGCAATGTGGCTATAATTTCATGATCCAATGACCAAAAACTCTTATCTGTCCACAAACCTATCAAATCTGCAGGGCATTGTCTGTACTTGCACCATGTTGCTAAGGCCCAGAACTCCTTATCTGTATCTGTCAGGTCAATGCCCTCCCTCCTATCCTTCAAAACCAATCTGAAAGACTTCATAGCCAAAAGTTGGTTCGGTTCTTGCTCAACAGCAGGATAAACAATATTCCTAAATATGAATAAATACCCATTCATACCTCATATCTCCTTACTCTCCCTTCTTCACTCACTTCCATACTTCTATCAGTTTCACTCCACCTGGCTTTCTCTCTAAATATATCATAAGCCTGCTTTTCTCTCACTTTGCATTGAAACTTCTGTTTGTATTATACTAACTTACATTTATTTTCTCTGTAAACTAGCTAAAATTTCTCTAACTATTAAATCATTGTCATATAACTTGTATCTATTCATAAACAATGTTTTCACATTATGTCTAATTTGGTTTATTCTTAAAATGTTTTGTAATACTTTTGAGCTTTTCTCCCCAGGCCTCTGCCAAAAATGGGACTCCTACAAAGTTGAACTCTCCTTGTAATCAAATGGCAATAAATAAATAAATAAATAAATAAACCCATAAAGGAACGCATGCCTTACTTAGGTAACAACATACATTACATCATCTCATGTCCTCAGTCCTGAGGAGGCATCTCACTACAACTGGTATGGAAGGACAATCTATTCAAATGACAGCATCAGTCTTTCAAAACCAAATTTAGAAAAAAAACTGTTATGAGAGGAAACAACATCTACACATGAACATAGCACATGTGGGTGACAACACTGTTAACAACATGTACACAAATTATAAATAGTGATGTAGGCTTTTGAACACAAGCGCAACTTGAGGTTTGTTTTACAACTGTGACACTGCACATTTTGATGGATGACATAACTATTGTGTATTACCTTGATGTTTCAGCTAAAAAGTGGTTGCACAGTGCAAGCACACTGTACAGACATACAACAAATACATATTTGCAGCCTGTTCTGCAAAGTAACACACTCAGTGAAGACAGCCATTTCTTATTTGAACTCTCTGCATATCTACTGACAAAATCTATATGAAAGTGCATTATAGGCATACACCGCAGAAGACGTCTGACTGCATTTGAACCACACTATATCTTTGAAGGGATGACATCAGCTGATTCATGCAAAGAAGATGTGTGAGCAAAAATGACTTCTACAGTTATGTGTAATTCTAAATGTTGTCAATATTAAGAGGTTTAAGACATCTCACACACACACACACACACACACACACACACACACACACACACACACACACACACACACACACACACAGTCAGGAGGGTCACACTGCTATATTTGAACTCCCTACCTATTTACTGACACAGTCTACACACAAGTGCATTATGCATACATGCCACAGGAGAAGTCTGACTGCTTGTGAGCCACAGTGCATCTTTGAAGGGATGACATCAGAAATGTGTGTGCAAAAAAATGACTCTTACAGCTATACAGAATTCTCAATGTTGTCATTACTAAGAGATATAAGATGCTCTTCCACCCTTTGACATTCACACAAACACATAGTCAGGAGAGTCTCACTGCTGTATTTGAACTCCCTACATATCTACTGACACAATATACATGCAAGTGTATCATAAGCATGTGCCACAGAAGAAGCTTGTCTTTAATGCTGTAGAGTACCTTACTGAAATAATGACCTCAATGGTGTGGTGCACACATTCGTGATAAGATTGAAAAGGGGATGTGGGATTGATCTGACCATGTAAATGCTTCTCAAGAGTGGGACTCACTGTCAAATGAATACAGTTGTTGAATTAATCCTCCAATGATGCAATGGACCCAGGATCATACACACACACAAGTTGATTGTAATATTACAACCACATTCCTATCAAGTTAAACAGTTGAGAGGACACAGTACTTAATGCAAGTGTCACTGCAGAAGTCTGTTTTCTATGGTGTAAGAGTGCACTTGATAGAAGATGACATCAGGGTTGTGTTGCAAAGATGATGATGATGGGAGAAGTGTTTGACATGGTGTGGACTTAACCAGCAGTGTTAGTTTTTTTTTTCTTATGAATGCTATTTCAGTGAGGCCAGCAGTACATAAAGTAATATTTACATGGCTCTATGCAGAAATACAAGTTGACTGCTGTGAGATTAAAACCCCCTGACCATTGAGTTACACAGTCTAGAGGATACAGAACTGAACACAAGCACCACTGCAGAAGTCTGACATTTACACTTTGACAGCGCACTTTATAGGGGATGACATTAGCATTGTGTTGCAGACAAGATGATATTGCGGGAAGTGTCTGACACTAATGTGGACTCACCCTGAAGTTTAAAAGTTCATAGGTTTATAGGTTCATAGGTAGGTACTAGGCTATTGGCCCTGGGGCCTATACAAGCCCAGCCAAAAAGGTACCCTGGCTTTTGCCACCCAAGAAAATTATTTTCCTGTGCCACTGTTGAGCAGAGCTACAGAGGTGATCCCCGGGGTGAATTTCCTATTTCCCATCCAATCATCAAGATTTTTCTTGAAGAGTGCTAATGAGGAGCTTTGTTTGATATAGATAGGTAGTTTATTCCAGAGTATGGGAAGTCTCTGGGACAGGAATCTATCCCTCCGGCATGTTCTGTTTATTGTGGTGACAAGGTTTAGGTCCCTAGAGCATGTAGCTTGAAGGGATTGGAATTTCTTTAAGTGGAGCATGTCCAATAGCTCTGGGTTTGACATAGCTTTGTATGTTAGGCAGAGATCACCTCTGAGTAGGTGATATGCGATGGAGTAAAGCTGGTGTTTTTTGAGACGGTCTGGGTAGGGCATCTGTTTGAGGCCAGTAATCCTCTTTGTGAGGTATTTCTGCAGCCTTTCCAGTTGTTGTAGATGTCTTGTGAGGTACATACCAAAAGAGGCATTGTACTCTATAATGGGACTAATGAGTGATGAGTAGAGCGGAACAATGACCTCTTTTTTTCTGGATGAGAAACCTTTTGTGATGAGGTGTGCCACGTAGAAGGATTTCCTGACTACTGTGGCGATGTGATTACCAAAGGAGAGACTACTGTCCACCTGTGTCCAAAGGTCTCTTATCACACTTTCAGTGTTAAGTATACTACCGCCTATGTTGTAGTTCATGGGTACAGAGTGTTTACCAAAGGGGATGACAATACACTTTTTGGCATTGAGCTTGAGGCCATGGCTTTGACACCAGGCATCTGTCTGGGTGAGGCCCTTTTGTAGGATGTCCACATTGTTAGGAGTTTCGATTATGGCTCCTAGTTTGCAGTCATCTGCGAACTTCGTTAGCCAAAGACCTTCTGTGTTAGCCTGTACTTCAGAGAAGTAGATACCAAACAGGAGAGGACCCAGGACTGAACCCTGTGGTACTCCACTTGTCACTGGTCTGAAGTCAGATTTGGAGTCTGCTACTTTCACAGTGTGGGTTGGTAACCCATCTTGTGATATAGGGATTTAAACCTAGTTTAGTGAGTTTATCTATAATTCCAGAGTGGGGGATGGTGTCGAAAGCCTTGGCAAGATCTAGATAGGCTGTGTGTACCACCTTACCCTTGTCTATGGCTTTGGTGACTGCTTCAAAGAAGTCTATCAGGTGTAGGAGACATGATCTGCCTTTTACAAACCCGAACTGTGTGGGGTCCAGGGTCTGGAGATTACCAATGTCTTTGTTTATAAGTTCCATGATGATACATTCCATAGCCTTGCAGACCAGGCTTGTCAGGCTAATGGGGCGGTAGTTCCCGGGGTCCATGGTGGCTCCCCCCTGAACACTATTTCAGTGAGGCTAACACCACCTAAGGTCATATTTAGATGACTGTATACACAACCCACCTACACACACACAAGTTGACTGCTATGAGATTAGAAGGCACAATACTTAATACAAGCACTGCTGTAGAAATCTAACATTTGTATTGTAAGAGTGCACTTTATAGAGGATGACATTAGCATTGTTTTGCACAGAGGATGATGTCAGGAGAAGGGTCTGATGTTAGTGTGCACTTAACCTGCAGTGTAAAAGTTTTTCCAGACTATTATTTTACTGAGACCAGCAGTGCACACGGTCATATTTACAAGACTCTATACACAACCCACATACAGACACAAATGTATGTCAACTGTTGTGAAATTACAACCCCCCTTCCTATCTAGTTACACAGTCTAGAGGACACTGAACTTAACGCAAGTGCCACCGAAGACTGACTTCTACAGTGTGACAGTGCAGTGTAAATAGGATTAGTTTCTCATTCTGTGTCAGAGAAGATATTATGATGTTGAAGTTTTTGTGCTAAGCCATACTTGTTGATATGAAGGAGTTAGTGCAATTTTATGATCAATAATAAATACATACTGCTGACTTAGGTCAGCAATGCTGTCATTAATGTCTATTACAAAACTGAGACTGAGATTTATCTGTGTTGTGTTGTGTACATGACACACACACACACCACACACACACACACACACACACACACACACACACACACACACACACACACTTACTTGTGAAACACAGGATGGACAATGAATCATTTATGGATCATCATGTTAGAACGATGGTATGTAACATTAATGAATGTTACTGATATTAGCAATGGTATTTGCTTGTGCATGGGCAATGGACACTGTCAATACAAAACAATCCTTAATGCCCCAATGCAGTAGGGCTATGTAATGATGAAGTATGTGTGCCAAGGCCCTATGTGGCTATATATAATTAGGGCTAAGTAATGATGAAGTATGTGTGCCAAGGCCCTGTGTGGCTGTATATCATTGGGGCTAAGTAATGATGAAGTATGTGTGCCAAGGCTCTATGTGGGTGTATATCATTAGGGCTAATTAATGATGAAGTATGTGTGCCAAGGCCCTATGTGGCTGTATATCATTAGGGCTAAGTAATGATGAGGTATGTGTGCCAAGGCTCTATGTGGGTGTTATATCATTAGGGCTAAGTAATGATGAGGTATGTGTGCCAAGGCTCTGTGTGGTTGTATATCATTTACAAGTGTAAGTGCTGCAGTGCGGGCATAATTGTACATAATGAAGTGGTCAGTTAACCACATAGTTCACTGCATTTCATATGATTACATTAAGCAAATGGGCATGCCTTTGATGAAGGTTGGACATCAAGCTGGCACCTCGGCGTCCATGAAAATCTGCTGCCAATCATTAGCGGACTGGAGTTCCGCTGTGGTGACCCCTAACCGGGAAAAGCCGAAAGACAAACAACAACATTAAGCAATCTCCATGTAATAAAGTAATACAGTCCAATAGCAATTGTTATTTTATTTCAAAATCTCTTTCTAAACCACAGTGCTGAGAAACTTATTTGCATGGATGTTAGAAATGCTATTAACACATGGGTGATTACACTTTGAGGTGTTGAAGTTAGAATGTGAAGTAGCAGTGTTCAGTAGTGCTCTCTGCCAAGCTTTGCACAAATGTGGAGCACAGAGACAATGTCGGATTGTGATTAAATGTAGAACAGATCTGTTTATGTTAACATGTTGCATATATACATTTTGCATGTTGGAGTCTTCCTTTCACATGTTAGGGTCAAAGCTTAATTCAAAAATGAATTGTTGTGCTTGCCTTCCCCGTTTGCGTAACATTAGACAGCAAGCAAACAGGGTTCACAGCTGAAGAAAAAAGTGAAAACTTTAATTTGGTTAGCCTTATGTAGAGCAAACAAGCTTAGTGGAGATGTGTGGCTGTTAGCACTGTGGACAGTACTGGGTACAGAAAATCCACCTGTTACCTAACTTCCTCTGTGGTACATGATGTAAGCTCAGTAAGCTAAATGAAAAAGCAGGACTGAAGCAGTGGTTGAGTCCAGTATGTAGATCATTTTACAAAGGGTGTCAGAATGTGATTATCATAATTAATTCCGATAATGACTGTAAGACTACATAGGAAAGACTATCATAACTATGCTGATGGCTCAAATTGTGTCAGTAATGCCTACTGCAATAATTATTTATACCTATAATACATATGCCACATTTCAAGGGAAATCACAAGTTAATTGGGTGCAAAATTTGTTAAACATGTTAAGAATTGTATGTATTTTGAAATAATTATTATGACTCTGCACATATCCTAACTGTGTAGAGGGCATGATGGCTTGTGACATGTGGGCATTATGCTTCCTCACGGTGTAGACAGTAACCAAATGGTATAAGATGAACATTTCATACATCAGCCTACTAATATGTTACATTATATTGCGATGAACCAGAAGAGGTGGTGAGGGACACAAAGATGGACATACATATAACAGTTTGTGCTATAGAACAGGTATGAACACCTGTATGGTGTGCTTATATTACTTGTTTCCTCATTTAGAATGGGTCCTGCTCTGTACCATTAAGGGACTGATATAGGGATAGAGAAGGTATAGGAGTGACAATAACCAATATATCCACGAACATCTGGTTGAAAAAGATGTAGGAAATTGGAAACATGATATTGACATAAGGTTGGTACTTTGCTGAGAATAGATGTAGCATGCACTTACACAAGTAATATTAATATGAAGATAAAATACCTTACAGTATAACATATGTCAGGATTTGAACCTTTTGCAGTACAAATAAAACTTAACAGGAAGGTTGTCTATCTTAGCTCACCAGAAAGGAGCTCATGCTGTACTCCTTTTCAATCACACATTTTAAGAGACACTCACAGCATGTTCAATAAGCACATTAGGTAGGCAGCAGTATTTATTAAACTTATATCAGTTGCAGTCTCAGTTACACTTTACGTGATCCAGAAGAGTGATGGAAGAGTAAGTGTGCCACAGTTTATTACCTTAAATCTGTCTTGCTATAGCTCAGGGAACATATTGGTATTTACACAAAATGTGGCAATGCATTGAAAGGCAAAAACTCACCACACTTTGCAATAACACTTAAAATGTCATTTAGCATCACATACTACACTTTCTCATTAACAGATTTTGTGTAAATGCTGAGGATTACAACTAATAAAACAGAACGGGGTTATACAGATACACAGGCAACACACACAGCATTAGAAGTTTCATCTAATGCTGGATTCAAACCATTGTCAGGATAAAAATTAAGTTTATGGACTTGATCATTATCGTAACATCTCACAAAGGAAATCCTACTTTAAATGTCTCAGAATCACACCATTGAAGGGACAGGGATAACCTATTCAGCTAATGCAATATGTAGATTTTAGTTTTCAGCGAAGTAATGACAGTATGAAAATGTCATAAGATGAAATTTACATCCAGCAGCCTAATGCATAGTCTAGAGCACAAAGGGGTAAGAGGCAAGGAGTGAAGACAGAGACAGATGGGCAGACATGTCAAAGGTTGGTGTTATGGGTCATCAATGGACATCTTTATGCTATGTCCTCAATATTCTTCTGTCATACTCTGTATTATTAACTGATGGTTCTGGGGATCAAGAAGCTGTAGGAGATGGAAAACCTGATTAAGATATGCCTAGGATAAGGGTGGTTTATTCATTCTTTCTTATGAGCATGGATGTGTTTGCAATTTTTTTTTTTTGCAACAGTATCAAAATCTGTTAATTAAAGGTCATAGCTGGATAAAAATTAAGACGTATGTCACAAAACATATAGAAGTATAACATCACAGTAATAAATAATGTGACATACATACGGAATAGAACCTTTGATGCTATGGCCAAAAATCAACCATAATTCAAGTGATTTATGTCAACACCCCACAGAGAAAGCTGCATTTTGTTACCTCCAGTAGTCAAATAACTGTTAGAGTAACTGTTGCCAAGTATAAGTATTGCCTTTATAATGCCTTTACTCTGTATTCTGTTAGCACAGCATGTTTAAGCACTTTTGTGCAAGGATAACTGGACTACAGTGGGTGATGGTAACAACTAACCAGGTTTTGCTATAGGAGAGAAACAACATTCACCATCACTTGGAACTGGTGCATGATGCCAAAATCCATGCAAATGCTGAGGACAAAAGTGAAGGCTTTCTTAAGGGCCATTTCTGGCCATGTTGTGTATGTGCTTTTATTCTTTGACCAGAATAAACGTGTGAAAAAGGGGTTGATAGGAAAGTGATGAAATGGGGGGGGGGGGCAAACAGAGGGAAGGACACATAGGAAACAATAGAGAAATTTGCAGGAAGGTAGTGGGAAAGAACCATAGCTATCCACCTCTTCACAGCATAAATGTAGAAGTGCAGGCGGAATTTGCTGAACTTGGACTGACACCACACCAAGGGTAGGTGACAACAATAGAATAATATTTTACAGACAATTGTACAAAATCAAGACTGTCAAGTAGTCACATAGGTGAAGTGGAAAACTGTGCATGGCTCTTTATTTTTTTGTGGGACAGGTGGCCATTTTTTATTGTTTTTACTTTCAAAGAAAGAAGAATGTTGAGGAAGGGGCCTAGGAATGTGAGGCCCGGGTAGGTAGGGTAGGCAATGAAGCAGGCACAGACATACAGGACATACAAGACAGACAGTGATGGTGATGAACAGAAAAGGCTAGGGAACACCATGATTGGGTATTGGTAGAGGACATTGGAGACACACTCACATCAAGCCTGAAAACAGTGAGAATCTAGTCCTCACTCTCTGAACTGTCATCACTGTTTCCTTTCTCAGTTTCCTGTGTCAGTGCTTGGCAATATGATGAAGCACCTTTTCATCAGGGCTGACCTGGGCACTGAGCCTCATTCCATTATAACCTCCACAAGCCCTGTCAGCTCTTGCCAGGAGATAAAATAACCACCTGCACTACTATTACAGCGACCAGGGCAAAGCTACTTGATGATGCAGATGGAGCAGGTAGGGCAGAGGTTGTAGAGGCAGCTCTGACAGGCTGGGACACTGAAGTGCTGGGCGTTGGTGTTGCAACCCATGGAGGGATGGCAGGCTGTTTCGTATAGGTTGTCTACCTCTATGTGCTTTATGTCAGTTTTTGTAAGTAGAAATGTATGACGACAGAATATTTTTAAGCAATATAAAATATTCAAAAAAAATTTGAGAGAGAAGAGGTGGGGTGAGTGAAAAAAGAGAGTGAAAGAGAGAGAGAGAGAGAATTATATCCATGGCATATCACATGACTATATAATTTCAGAAATACGCATTTACAATTATCCACTCTATACACCTTTACCTTATCTAGGTATGATGGAAAGGTCTTACTCTGTTGCACTATTAACGAATTGCACTGCTATGACAGCATAAATACAACTATTTTATTTTAATATTGCCATATTGCATGTAATTATAATAGTTATTAGGTTTACAGTAAGACCTGATGCATACATACCCCGTGCCTCTCTGAGGTGATTTAACCTCTCTTGGTGCACTTCCCTGTTCTCTGCAAAGTCCTCAGCAGCTGTACAATACAGAAGTAGAGAAGAAGAGACACAAAAGCATAAGGAACACCAGTCTTAGCTGTCTACTGCATGCTATATAACTGAATGCTGATGGGTCAGTACACTTACACAACTGAGGGCTGTACTTCCTTCAGATAAGAAGGTCCTTCTTGTGCTGTTTCAGGTCACTATAGCACTGACAACAGTTATCTCCAGAGAGTTTGATGCCAGTCATGTTAGAGACAGCCTTGGCTAAGCTGTTCCAAGCCTCAGTCTTATACTGAGCCTGGATATAGTCTCCTGCAGCAGCCTATGGTAGTGCTTCATCAATCCTGGACTCCTCAATACCCCACCTTGGTGATTTAAATTTTAGCACCATCATCTCCCTCACTAGCCATGTCTTCAGAAATCGAGCAACAACTCTATGTCTGAATTGGCACCAAATTACAATCTTGCATTTAACAGCCAGTGCACAAACATGCACACCCATGGCAACTGCCCGTGCACAATGGAAAGCAGAGACATCCATTGCCAAAAAAAAAAAAAAAGATGAAGGAATTTTAGAAAATAGCAATGAAGGAGTGCAACATGGCATTGAGATTTTCCATGTGTGCTGTTCAACTTACACTCTTTCCACTGGTCAACACTGACATGACTAATGACTTGGCTTGTAAACATTGGTCTTTGGAAGGTTAAATATGATGACTTGGGATATAGTTTTTGGGAACTGCACACTGTAAAAAGTTAATGGTATAAGGTAGGATTTAAACCTATGGAAGAAGTAATGCATAAGTTTCAAACCAGGTTATTATTTCTTAGTGCTATTAGAAAACTTACTTTCAACTATGATCATTGCAGATATACTGCATTCAGTATGAATGGAGATATACTTCAGATAGGCCTGTATGTGTGTGACTTTACAAAGTCCTGGAAACTGCATTCCTTTGAAAGAGGCAGTTTTACTGTTTGTAAATATAGGACAGACGGACAGAATTTCATGAGTTAAGTAATACAAGCTGGAATATGATAGATACATAGTTCACAACAGATACTGTCCTAAACACAGAGTTGGGTTATGTGAGGAGTCAATATGATTTTAACTGAAGTACTGTGCACATTATAGAAATGTAAGTGTATGTTTTAATTAATCTCATAATTGTCATACTTAAACAATTACATACACAATCAACTGGGTTTCATATGTAAGTCATTAATGAGATATGCTACCTAGAAAAGTGTAGATATCAACGTATTACTGATACATTACTTACAATCAACCTATTTATGATTTGTATGTAGTGCTGCCTTCCTAATGAAAGTATTGTGAGAAATGGTATTCTGAAACCTTTTGTAAAAATACGGTTATCTGGATTTGAATTCCAGATCATCTGTGTTCTGTCTCAAAGATCAATGCACTTCTCTCACTTTGTGTCCCAGAAACAGTTACACAGCAGATGGATGTTTTCTGCTCAGTACTGTCCAGAGTGCTGCTGTCCATGCATCACTGCTATGCCTATTTGCACTACAGAAGGCTGCCCAAATAAAATGTTTTCATTTTTTTCCTTAAGCAGGTAAGCTTAATTGCACTCCACTCAGCAGCAAGCAACTGTAGAAGGCAAGAAACAGAAAACACAGCATATGAAGTTGTGATGAAAGTAAGTCATAAATCGTCAGTAATATTTTCCACATTCCCTTCACAGAGGATGGATTTGAACCCCAGAGCAATTCTGTTATGGGTCCAAAGTTACTGCATTTACAGCATGTACAACAGAGAGAGGTATATACCATTTACACATCATTCACTCATTATAAATACTGCACTAATAAAGAATAAAAAACTTTCAGATTTTCCTTCACCTGTGAGCCCTGTTTGCACTCTGCTAAGCAGAGCACAAATTACAAAGGCAAAAATAAAAAATATATACATATACATACATATTTATATAAAACAATTTATATTCCACACCACACAACACGACAAAATTGACCTGTATTTCATTCATCAACAGTTATTCCATTAAAAAGATGCATACTACATTTTCACATCTGCTACAAACTTTACAAGCAATATGTGGCTTCGAGCTAGATTCAAACCCTGCATCCTCTTTCCTGTTACTTTAAACTCATGCCACTTACAGTGTGTGTACTGCAGTGAGGTGAAATGTAGAATTCCTTCCCTTACTGGTGTTCAGAGTGCTGTAACAAGGCAAACATGTGCCACTCTGAAATGTGCTAATGATAGCATTCCAAATTGAATTTCTCAGTTTGTACATTGGGTAGTGGACTCTTGTTCACTGCCATGAAGTGCTGCCAGACCAAAGAGCACTTTGCTAATATACATGAAAACGATGAACCCAATAAAAGAAAAATGTCAGTAGTAGCAAATATCATGCAATAATAATGAAAATGCAGGATTGTGAGGTTTCCCAGGTCCGTATGTGTTACAACCTGATCACATGCCCAGGAATATGCATTAACTCTCTCAAAAAGCATATTGACTGGATTTGAGCCCTCAGTTCGGTGCAATAACAGCACACATTCAGTTGTGTTTCTTATCCCTCTTTGCCACCAACACAGGGTTTAACTAATAATCAGAAATGTATATACCATGCATATCTAAGTTATAAGACCATCAAATTACAGATCCAACACAAAAGAGATCAGAAAATGTTCCTTTCTCATTTGCATGACTATGCCTAGATGAATATGACACTGACAAATAATTAAGACTAATAACAGCTCACACCATATTAATGTAAGGTTGCCAACACTGCCAACTTCTCTTTATTTTCTGAGCATCTTTCCCTCCTGTCAACTTAACAGACAGAAATGGAATGTCATGGTTAGTTCTTTGCATCTTAGTTTCCATGTAATATAGCTAATCAGCATTGCAGAAAAAAATTAAGCATAGGATGGAGAGTGTGCTCTTATTAAAGGAATATCAGTGTTGTTAATGTTGTTCTCATACCTCTTAAGGTGCTCCCACTTTTTTGTAAGCCTACTCTGCAAGATGCACATCTTCAGAGACAAGAGTCTCTTTAGTACTGCTTGTCGGTTGAGGTCAGAGTAATCATTAACACTTGCAAGCCATTAGCAGCTAACAATTGTTATTGCTCCTCCCTGCAGTCCTAGGGTGTGTACATGCAACAGTGTAGGTACTTACACAATGTTTACCTCCCCTACATCAAGTAAGGATTTTGGTATTCAAGAATGCTAATGATTTTAACACCACAATTCCATCTTCACAGTCCTCAGAGGGCTGAATCTACATAATATAAAGGTAATGGTGTAGGTATAGAAGTAGGAGGAAGGGAGATTGATTTGATACACATTACTGTTTTTTAATTGGAGGAGATTTTTCTAAAAAATACTGCATTATTTCATAAGGTATGTTTATCCTATTTATAAACTGCTTGCATTTTTATATTTGGAATGTATTTCATAGATTTTTTTTTTATCAGTATGCATTTTTTCATTCACTGTTGGTTTACTGTGTGTATGTCAATTCTTGCTGTGCTTTCAAAGTTTGCTAATGGACAGTATGGTTGCATCACAGTATTGTGTTACCATTTGCTCTTTGAATTTCACCATATTGTGTTTATTATCATATTCAAGAGGTTCTACATGTGTAGCTAACAGAGGTGTTAGGCTTCTCAGATGTCCTGTGGCGACCTCCACAACAGTAGAGAGACCACCAAAGAAATTGTCTTGGCATTTCTATTTTGATTTTTTACCTGTTTATTGATAATACTGGCATCCTGTAGCCGGTTACATAATTGCTGTCCTCATTACAGAAATTTTACCAGAATGGATGTAATGTTAACATATTGCAATTTTTTCTTTTATTGAGGGAGTGAGGCTCCCTTAGCTTGTGTGTACTATGAAATGAGCATTATGTATTAAATTGTTTTATGTTGAAGACGGGTGCACAGACTTTATTTGAGGAGAATGATTTCTCTGTGCGCGACAAATGTGTTTTGTCTTTTTCCTGTTTCATGTCATACAGGATTATGGCACCCAAACCATCTGTTCCATAAAAATACTACACCAGTCAAACCCAACAATTGCCAGTCAATAAATGTGATATAACTGGTGAAAAATGAGTGTCTGGTTCCAAGGAAAGAGACAGAAAATACCAAAACTGTTGTTTATTGGTACATCAGGTTAAGCGCTTTCATCTATCCTCCATAGACTTCTTCAGAACACCATTTCTCAAACTAACAGCCTTTAAATAGTACTAATTAATTCAAATTATCCAATCCTGTGATACACCAATTTGATCTCATGAATATTAATTTCATGGACACTGAATGACTCATCCTGACATGGATTCTCATAACACAACAACCATTTAAAATCATGAAAATACATAATAAAATAACTAAACAGTTATATTACTGTTTACATATTATATAAAATTCATAATAAATTCAATAATAAAATTACATTGTAAAATAAAAATAAAAACTTAAAAATGTTAAAAATGACAACTTTTAGTTGTGTCTCACAATAAACACACAAAACTGTGGGAAACTTGTAACTCGATGAGTATAATCAACTTGGAACAACACCTACCCTACTATTGATATTGTTTTTTTCTTACCCATTCTAGGCCCTTAACAGGGGCTTGGTGGGAATACAATTATTTAATCCGGGGTAAGTGGGTGCATTTAATAATATTTGCCACTTCACGTCTTTCCCCCAATATACCTTCCATGTCACCTCCTCTAGGATTAATCTTTACACACTATACAATTGCAAACTTGAAGGTGTTACAAGTCTCACTATCCCTAATATGCCTATATAGGGCGTTATTAGTATCTTGTTTTCTTATACAATAAAGATGGTCATATATTTGGTTTCTTAACCTCCTCTCAGTTTTTCTACGTAGAAACATTGACATTTTGTACAGATGGCTAAATAAATCACAAACTGGGTCTGACAGCTGCCCTTTTTGAACCTTACTGTTGTTTTGTTGATATTGTCTATAGTGCGGGTGTACTCCTCATATATGGCACAACACTGATTACAGTGTCCACATTTGCTTGTACCTACAGAATTTGTATTGTTACTTCTATCACTATTTTGGATTTTCCTTTTTAAATTCTTTCCAGTTTTGTATACAAAAAGGGGTTCAGTTCCCAGTTTATTATGCACCCCCTCATCACACCGCAAAATATTCCAATTTTTATGTATAATACTTTTGACCTCCTTTACATAAGGGTTAAACCCCAATATACGGGCCCTGTTATATTTCTTATTATTTTGATTACTATTAGTAGTCTCTTCGTTCATCTCCATAGCCACACCCAATAAGGGTTTATACTTTTTCCCCCATTCTCTTTTAACATACCCTGTAACATCACTAATAAGTTCATTAGGGTACCCCCTTTCTCTAAACATGTTTCCTATATGGTCAATTTCTTTTACCATCTCCGAATAGTCCAATGTCGTCTGGGCTGCTCTTATACATTGCCCCTTAATTATACTTTTCTTTTGCTTCCATGGATGATTACTGGAAAATTCCAAGTATGTGTTACTAAAGGTATCTTTTCTATATATCTTTGACTTAAAATCTTTACTCGTAGTATAGATATATGTATCAAGATATGATATACCTCTTTTGTCACATTTGTGGGTAAATTTTAAGTATGGGCTGCAAGCGTTAAGATATTCTAAAAATAATACTATTTTGCCCATGGTACCAGTCCACAATATAAATATATCATCCAAAAATCTGATGTAACAACTAATGAACTGGTACCATTGATTGGTGAACATATATTCATCCTCCCAATCTAACAGGACAAGGTTTGCAAACATAGGGGCACACGCGGCCCCCATAGCAACACCTCGGGTCTGTCTGTAATGTTCACCATCATAATATATATAATTATTATCCAGCACAATACCCATAAATTCTTCCAATAAAACAACTTTCTCTCATTCCAATTGTGTATACCTCTGTATACTGTTAATAAACCTAGTTGTTCCATCTTCTCTTGGTATACAAGAAAATAGGTCGACCACATCAATTGTCAAAAATATGACATTATCTTTCCACGGGTGGGGTTTTATCCTGCTCAAAAATTCCCAAGAATCTTTGACAATGTGTGGGACCTTACTATAAATGGTTTTTAGCCATCTATCTATTACTTTTCCATAAGGAAAGGTCTTACTTTTACTACCTGAAATAATGGGTCAAAATGGGGGATCCTCCATGTTTTTATGAATCTTTGGTGTCCCCACTATTGTAGCCAATACTGGATGTTCTACTTTTAAAAATTGATACATTTCTTTATCTATTCTATTTTCCATTAAATATTCCTTGAGGTATAACTCAATTCTCCTGTGGGCAATATTTATTTGGTTTATAGAAGAGATTTCATAATTCCCAGAATTATTTAATATTTGATACATTTTCTGTGCATACTCATTTGCATCATATAACACAATTCCCCCTCCTTTGTCGGGGGGGTCATTATCCGTATATTGTGATTAGCACATATTTCATTAAAAACTGTTTGTTCTTTTCTACTTAAATTGTATTTGTATTTTTTTATTTTTGGTTATTTCATAATAGCTGTACAATTTGTCTGTTACCACCTTTTCATATGCCACTAGAGTATTATGCATGGGGGGTGTGAACTGACTTTTCTTCCTTAAGTCGCTTTTAATTTCATGCTTATTTTCACTATGAAAAAATAGTTACATAGATTAGTACTAGGCTAACTGCCCTTGCGAGACATTTTTTTAAGCCTAGCCAATTATCCCTTGTGAGACTCAAACCCTGAACCTTGTGTTTGTAAAGCAAGCACCCTAACCATTAGGCCACCCTCCCAACCTCATGATTTAATTTCCTCAAAAATTTCTTGAATTCAACAATATTGTCCACTATGTCAAATCCACAATTGGGTACATATTTCATACCTTTGGCAAATAACAAGAAATGTTCCTTCTCTACTTTATATGTTGTATAATTGAATATACTGAAGTCCCCAAGGGTAAATTGAAACCTATGGGACTGCACTATCTCTTGTTCCACATTTGTTTTTGCTGTTGGTTTCCCATTCACCCCCCTTGGTATGGTACACCTCTCCTTCTCTGATTGTCGTATTCCCATTGATATTCGTGTTTCCGATAATCCCCCTTGTAGTCCTTCTTCCCTGTTGCTTCCCTAAAAAATGTTGTTTATGATTGTTCCCACCTTCATTCTGCCTTTGGTAGCTAACATTCTTACTTTCCAAACCTCGATCCTTCCCTTTGTACTTCTCACTTGTGTTCCATTTATAGGCTACCCCCAATCTGTATTGTTCCATATCCCTCTGAAGTTTCTTACATTTTCTATCAAAAATCTTAATACTACTTTTCTCTACATCATTGAATTGCTTGGAATACAAGGTTTCCCACTGTCAAAACAACAAATCACTAACAATTTTTTCATTCAATTCATCTACTTCCTTCATTAATCTACACATTTTACTGTCATTGCAAGTAATAATAAATTCCATAAAACGTGTCCCAAAACCATCAAACATTTTGTTACATTCATTAATTTCATTTTCAGTCATATCCACACCTATGGGTTGCTTGAAAAATCGCAAACCCATCGGTACTAATTTTGATTCTATACATTTTTGTAGGTGCATATTGTCAAGCTGTAAAGCCTTGATAGTCCCCAGTTTGTGGCCAAATTCATGAATAAGGTCTCTCAATGTTTTTAAATTGGTATTGTTTCCTTCTTTATTGTAACCAAGCCGCACTTCATTAGGAGAAGAAAAACTATTTTACTTTCAAAAATGCATCCAAATCTTGAAGTTCTACACCCAGGATACCAGGCTCAGAATTAATAATAAGCAGTTTGTTAACAGCACTTGAATGAGACTGACATGCCATCACAGAATAAGTCTTTTTGGGTACTGCTCATTTTGGTTTTGCTCCTAACACCAGAAAGTTGTCCAAGATTCTCACTTGGTCCTCCATTTCAGTGTTTGATTTGGAAAAATCCTATGAGAGGGTCTGCTTCCATCAGTAACCATTACATCTCCAAAGCCTTGACCGTTGGAAACGCGTCCGACCCTTATGTAAAGGAGGTCAAAAGTATTATACATAAAAACTGGAATATTTTGCGGTGTGATGAGGGGGTGCATAATAAATTGGGAGCTGAACCCCTTTTTGTAAACAAAACTGGAAAGAATTTAAAAAGGAAAATCCAAAATAGTGATAGATATAACAATACAAATTCTGTAGGTACAAGCAAATGTGGACACTGTAATCAGTGTTGTGCCATATATGAGGAGTACACCCGCACTATAGACAATATCAACAAAACAACAGTAAGGTTCAAAAGGGGCAACTGTTAGACCCAGTTTGTGATTTATTTAGCCATCTGTACAAAATGTCAATGTTTCTATGTAGAAAAACTGAGAGGAGGTTAAGAAACCAAATATATGACCATCTTTATTGTATAAGAAAACAAGATACAAATAACGCCCTATATAGGCATATTAGGGATAGTGAGACTTGTAACATCTTCAAGTTTGCAATTGTAGAGTGTGTAAAGATTAATCCTAGAGGAGGTGACATGGAAGGTATATTGTGAGAAAGAGAAGTGGCAAATATTATTAAATGCACCCACTTACCCCAGATTAAATGACTATTCCCACCAAGCCCATGTTAAGGGCCTAGAATGGGTAAGAAAAAACTAATATCAATAGTAGGGTAGGTGTTGTTCCAAGTTGATTATACTCATCGAGTTACATGTTTCCCACAGTTTTGTGTGTTTACTGTGAGACACAACTAAAAGTTGTCATGTTTAACATTTTTAAGTTTTTATTTTTATTTTACAATGTAATTTTATTATTGAATTTATTGTGAATTTTATATAATGCGTAAACAGTAATATAACTGTTTAGTTATTTTATTATGTATTTTCATGATTTTAAATGGTTGTTGTGTTATGAGAATCCATGTCAGGATGAGTCATTCAGTGTCCATGAAATTAATATTCATGAGATCAAATTGGTGTATCACAGGATTGGATAATTTGAATTAATTAGTACTATTTAAAGGCTGTTATCTTGAGAAATGGTGTTCTGAAGAAGTCTATGGAGGACATATGAAAGCGCTTAACCTGATGTACCAATAAACGACAGTTTTGGTATTTTCTGTCTCTTTCCTTGGAACCAGACACTCATTTTTCACCAGTTATATCGCATTTATTGACCATCTGTTCCATGCAAGACACTAGTCAGTGATGCAGAGAATGAGGTCATCATCGAAGCCTTATACCGCCCTGGATTCTTCTTGCTTGACAGAGGCAGTGGTGATATGTCAGCCAGACAAAGCATATGGCAGCAGGTGGTCATTGACATAAACACAGTGGGCAGCCATGCCAGAAACTATAATCAGGCATGGCACTGTACCACCGATATGATTACAGCAGCATGCAAGTGGGCTGAAGTAGCACGAGAATGGCTACTGGGAGGGTGGTCCTGCTACCAAACCACCATTCACTGAAACCAAGGAGATCCTGTCAAGTGTCAGAGATCTCAACAGCTCAGCAGAAGGTTCAAACAGACTCCTTGATATTGGTGCTGATGTGGACAACAGGCCAAGTGTGTCCCAATAAGAACTTCCAGGTATACTGTATATATATATATATATATATATATATATATATATATATATATATATGTCATTTACTGCCATTCTAGACATCATTATGTGTTAATACTTGTTTACCCTGGATGCATGTGGAAACATTAAGGTGTGTGCCTTAGAAGAGACAGAGTCCAACAGAGATTGTGTTGGGGGAATGATCAGTCTGCTTGATTCTGAGATATTTCTTAAGGGAAATATTAGGCAAAGCATTAGTCTGTTGTCCTTGTGTCATTTGCATTGTGATGCTTATTAGCCTTCTTTCCACTGACTTCTTTTTCCAGGGGCATCAGAATTACCATCTGCAAAACTATCTGAACATGGCAAACACAAACTTTCTTTGATTAGTAATAATTAGTTACATGCAAGTCTGAGGACAGATTAAGTATTGTATTCCTTTAACATCTGAACTTGTTTAACATGAGTATTTAGAACACAGTTTGGATCATTTACAGTCACTATTTCTCTTCTTCTTGTCTTTGTTGCTTGTTTTCACAGGTGATCCTGACAGTAGAGTGTAGAACTCATACCACCTAATGTCAGAGTATCAGTAGCCTCTGATGAAGATGGTGGTGATATAGAGGCACAGTCAGGGGATTATAATTTCATTAACATACTCTGCCACTTACATTTGTTTGGCAGCACTACATGACACGTAGAGCCATTTAGTGAATACAAAATAGTGAACTATCATGTGCACATCATGGTGAGACGTGCACATGATAGCAGCATGATGTGTAGCTATTCATGGATCCAGTCCAAGGTTTATTTTTCTATCCCAAAGGACAGTTTCAAATGTCACATTTTCTCATCACAAAGCATTTGTTCTTTTCTTTAATCTAATCGAAAGAGAGCCGCATGTAAATGTATCACAAGTTAAGTATTGCGTTCTCCCTGGAGCTGTTTCTACAGTTTTCTATTTGCTACGTTGGCTTTTGCTGAAGATTTGCATTATTTCTTCCTAGTATATAGCTCATCATTTGTTACATCATGTAAGCAGGCAAAGGGTGGCTACATCTCATACTTTTGCAGCATTAAGAAAACATAAATACGCAGGTCAGTAATATAACTACAGAGTCAAGGTCAATGAAAGATTTAGGCATATGTCTGTATGTAGGTATTTATTTATTTATTGTCTTTTTGTTTACCAGGATGGTCCAACAGGGCACTCTGTTCCATTTTCAGCAGAACCCCAGGGAGAAACACTCCATTAAAGTTACAAAAATTACAAAAAAAATTACATAGAAAAAAGAATTTCAGTTTCGTAACAGCAGAAATGGCATTTTAGAATCAGTCGATGAGTAATACAATCAATGCAGAGGTTAATAGAATTTGATTTCTGTAATAGTGTTATTCGATAATACACAGGTTGCATTTACATATACAGCAATATACAAATTTCATTTACAAAGGAGTGATGAAAAGGAGTCTATAGTTATAAATGTAGATAGGGTTTATTTACATTATTTACAGGATGAGCTAGGACATTTGGAGAGTTAGGGGTTGGTGATAATCTAGACCTCTGAGAGAGAGAGAGAGAGAGAGAAAATTATAGTGTGAACAAACAAACATTTACGAAGTGTATTTACTGTGCGTGTGTGTGTGTGTGTGTGTGTGTGTGTGTGTGTGTGTGTGTGTGTGTGTGTGTGTGTGTGTGTGTGTGTGTGTGTGTGTGTGTGTGTGTGTAATAAGTCATAAATGATCAGCTACACAACTCTATTAGTAAATGTAGCTTAAAACTACATTTCTTTGTCTGAATGTATCTTAAAACTATGGAAAAGATAGATGCTAATAAAAATCAAAGTACTTACCTCCCAACTATCCAGATTTTAACAGAATGTCCAGATTTTTTGATATTATAGAAGTCTGTGAATAATGACAACCTTTGTATCCAATAGAAAGTGCATGCTAATGCAAAAATTTTAATTATGTCAAATTTCTAAGTTTATAAGAGCAATATTTAAAATCTGTCACTATTTTTGGGCCTTTGTCCCTCATTATTTTTCACTTTTTCCAGATTTCTTGGACTAAGATGTTGAGAGCTATGTCAAAAGACTCCATTTAATAAATTAGATTGATGTTCCTGCCAAAGATAGTCACAGAAGGAGGGAACCATGCAGCTATCACTGGTATTTCATGGTGGGATAGACTTACAGCCAGTGCCCTCATTAAGTTATATCATGGAGGTAAAATCCTTTACTGTACAGTTAAATCACATTAGCATGGAAGCTCTCATTGGGCCCCTTTGCAGTAATAACAAATGAAAAAAATGTAATAACCACTTAGTGATACAGGAACATCAGTATTACAGAAAATATCAAAATATAATGAAGAACAATTTTTTTTAGTGTTTAGGTCAGTTGTCCTTTAGTTTACTCCTTCAAATATTAATACATCCCAAATGAACTTCATGTTAAAGAAAGTATGATACCAGAATGGACTCATGCATAAAAGGATGAGGACAATCAGTAATCTGCCTTCCTTTAACAGTTGCTTAAGAAGCAATTGATCTAAAATATGCCTCTGAATTTCTACTGAAATGATCTGCTATTTTATACAGGATTGCTGCTCTTTTTTCTAACTAAAAGTGTCAGAAGGTGATGTCTGAAGTAGAAAAACCTACCTGCTGTTAATGTCACATTCAGATGGCATTGTAAGTCTGCTGTAGCAATGAAATCATAGCTGAAGATTTCTCCAAGCCTGTGAATAGATAGATTATTTTATATGAGGTACAATGTCATTACATTAGACGAAGCAAAGTGGTATGAACTCATTTACATTGAAAGAAGTGAAATGTAATGCCTAAATAATGTTTATCAGAGTAAATGTTTTAACTTTGTTGATCAAAATGACAGCCTAGGATAAGTGTAGTATTCTTTTTTAAAACAACTTTATTGATATGAATAAAGTAATAAACACATTACCATAGAAAATGTACAATTTTGAAATTAAGTAATAAAGAAAAATAATCAAACATAACTAAACTATTTACAAAGACATTCACAAATATGCAGAATATGAGTATTAGTATTCATCAACTATTTACAAAAATGTCAAATTATTTTTCTAATAATTCATATAACTTATTCCACATATTATATATGATTGTATTCCGAGAAGATCTTGATTTGATGGTCAACCTTTCCAAATGACAAACTTCAATAAGTAGATTTTTAAATTCCTGAAATGAAGGGGAAGTATTAGATTTCCAATTATTTGTTATGATTTTTCTAGCAACAGCTAATATGGACTGTCTCAGGGGGTATTTAGTTTTCCTAATAATTCAGGAACTGGTGTATTGAGTAAAACAAGTGATTTGGAAAGTACAAAATTGTCAGAGAAAAATGCTTGTAAAAAGGTATTAATATCTTCCCAATATGTTTTATGTCTGTACAATCAAAGAACATGTGTGACCAATCAGCATTTACTTCCTTTTTACATCTCCAACATATTACACCCTTCTTACTAAATCTGCTTATAGTGTAAGGAGTAAGGAATAATCTGTACATATACTTCCAAGTAAATAATCTCCATTTAGAAGATGAAGAGGTCATACTAGCAGATTGTAATATATTGAGCTTATCTTGGTCAGTAGGAAGATAATTATTGATAGAAGAAAAGTAATTCCAGTAACTATCAGAAAATATATCTAAATCAGACTTAATTGCTTTATATATATATATATATGAGATAGCATGCTTTTAGGAGATTTATGCTGTATGGATAACATCAAAAATGTAATAGTTTAGGTGTTGTTGTTTGTTATTGTGGACATTAAATCAAGTCTATCTAAAAGAAAATGTCTACTTACTTGTAAGTCTATCCATAAAAGTATATCAATTTTAAATTCAACCTTGAGATGGTCAATTGGTTTTAAATCATTATTTACCATCATCTCATACAAGTATATTAAATGCTTTTGCTTGAATAATGTCATTTTTGTGTAATCAGATGAGAACATGACTCATTGAGTGTAAGCTATGGGAAAAAGGAAAAACAACCAATCCTTATTTATATTAAATATAAATATATAATTTCTGAAAGTTTTTAAAAGAAGTATCATAACAAGTAATAGTAAGTAACAATAAACTGTTTTCTTCCTTGCTGCTGACTCCTTAACTGTGTTCCCTCAGCTTGCTCTCTATCAGCCAAGTGTGTCTTTTCCTCTCCATACTGACAGTGTACTGTTAAAAGTCCTGCATGCTGCATTAACTGGTTGCAATGAAAATCGCTCATCACACAGCTCTGTTCTCTTACCTTGCAGTGTCTCTTTATCTGCAAAGTATGTTGGCTTAGTTTTTACATTTTATAATATACTTATTTAAGGCATTATCTACTGTACTCTCTAACAAGTTGGTATGCTGTAAAGTAGCTTAGCAGCAAGGAACCCTCCCCCACATTTCTTAATAGACTGCCTGTTAGTTTCAACAAACTCATGTCTATTAAATGCTGGACTCCTTATCCTGTTTTAAGATATTTCTTACTCAGCCTGCTCTAAGATATTTCTTACCTGATAGTACTACACAATAAAACCTCTTTTTCTTACTATTAACAGTCACAGCAAGAGGTTCTCCTGTTCGATTCTCGGCTCGGCTTGGCTTAGGAGTGCCTTCTGTATGGAGTCTGCATGTCCTCCAAGTGGTTGGGTAGAGTTTGAAAGACATGCGTGTCTAAATGGGCGTGTTTTCGTTGAAGGTTGGGCATCAAGCTGACACCTCAGCGTTTCGTAAAAGTCTACTGCCAACCATTAGTGGACCGGAGTTCCGCTGTGGCAACCCCTTACTGGGAAAAAGCCAAAAGACAAACAACTGCGGTATCATTCTGGGCGATGACAAACAACAACAACAACAGTACATAGCCTTATTCTGTTACAGTTTACTGATTATTTCTGGGCTATGCTTGACTCTGGGCTTGGCTTCCCTGCTCCATTTGCCCTCGCTTCACTCGGGCTCACTTTGCTCACCTTCCACCCACCCCTCATATCATTTCCTTTATAGCTAACTACTTTGCACCTCCCACAACAGACACTCACCCCTTCCTAGCTTTCACTCCATAATAGTCTATACCTCAACCCTCTTGCTGCTGCAACAAAATATTCTAACTTCACTCCCTCCCACTGGTACTAGCTGGTATACACTATTATGCCATATCTAATAGACCAACAATCTATACCCCCGTGCATTTTATTAATTAAAACCACCTTATAATATGTACTCCTCGAACAGTAAAATCTGTGCATTTCTAACTACATATTATTGCCTCTCCTACTTCTCCTTCTTGCACTCACATCTCTTAACATCCACTTATACCCCAGACATATCACCCCTACAAACCCAAACTGGTGTAGCCATATAAATAATCATCAAACCTTCTCCATTTTTCCATCTATCTTCTCATTAAATACTCCCTTACCAAAATGCACTTACCTAATACCCAACTCGCCCCTACCAAACACAAAATGAAATACTACACCCCACTGCTAATATGCTAAAACTCATCTACCTCCACAAAAACATTCTCTTAGCTGGAGACATCCATCCCAGCCCTGGTCCAACACATCCCACTGCTAGCCTTCCTAACCCCAAAGTAAATAATCTCCCAAGCAAACATCTTTCCTTCCATTCAATAAACACTAGGTGTATTCTGAACAAAGTAAGTGAACTACATGCTTGGATCTCCCACCATACTCCAGATATCCTTGTTCTGACTGAAACCTGGTAGAAATCCCAACAACAAGACATAGAGTTCTTGCCCTTTGGCCATAGCATACACCGTCTAGATCGACCAAAAAGGAAAGGTGGAGGCATTGTTATCCTACACTCTGACCACCTTACCATTTCTAAGTCTATTTTTACATCCCAAGTCTTCTGCCCAGCTGAAATTTTATCTGTAAACCTAAATATTAATAGCCATTCCACTATCACCATTGTAGCAATTTACATTCCACCAGGTGATAACATCCCCCTACTGGAAAACATGCTTGCTCATATCTCCCAACACAAACTATCATTCTTGCGGATGTCAACATTAACTGGCTATCTCTCTCCTCTCAAAACTCCTCACAACACCTTAATCTCTATGGCTTTACTCAACTAATCTCTGATCCCACTTATTTCAATAACTCCCATACAGCCTCATCTCTCCTTGATTGGATTCTTGTCTCACACCCTTCCAAATACCATAACCCTGAAACACTACCAAATTCCCTAAGTGATCACTGCCCAATAAAAATACTCAGATACACATACCATCAAGCTAAACCTCAAAGGTTTATCAAACACCAAAACTAATAAATGTTAATCCTGAAACGCTCAAATCTTTATTATCAAAAGTGAACTGGAATCCTTTAAAACTACTCCCCTTGGATGAAGCTGTCCACTTTTTTAACTCCACTTTCTTTAGTATTTTAAATTCTCTGGCAACCCTTAGAACAGTCCACATAAAGTCTAACATATCCCCATGGCTGACCGTAAACACTTGTGCACTATTAAAAAAAAAAAAGACAAAGCATGGAAAATTTGGACTAAAACTAAGCATCAGCCAGACCTCCAGAAATATAAAGAACTTAGAAATCTTGCCAAAAGTTACATAAATAAAGATAAGAAAAAATTCTATAATAATCTATCTTCTATCTTTAAATCCAACCCTAAAAAGTTTTGGCACTCTGTAAATCAAATACTACACCCAGGTGCAGTAGTCTCCCCTAACCCTCATCCTGAAAAAACACATGAGGAAACTGCCTCCATATTCAACAACTACTTTATAGACTCAATATCCAAATTACTAAATCAAGAGACAAACCATCCCACCAACAATAATCGACCTAATAGCTCAAACTTTTCCATCAATAGTAACCCTACCACTACCTCCTCCCTCAAACCTGTCTCCACTAACTATATTAAAACTCTACTATCTAAATTAAAACCTTGCTCCACATCTGCAGACAACATTGCCTCCACATTCCTTCAGGCTGCTGCGGATGTTCTTGCTTTCCCAGTTTCTATTCTAATAAACCACTCTATCATGGAATCCACATTCCTTTCTATCTAGAAGCAATTTTACACCCTTCCAATACACAAAGTAGGAAACTCCATAGATATAACTAATTTTAGACCCATAGCCATACTCTCACCACTCTCCAAAATTCTGGAAAAATGTACACACAATCAAGTCTTACACTACCGTCTGCAAGAAAATCTACTCACACCTACCCAAAATGGCTTTTGTCCCATGCACAGCACTACTACAGCTCTCTTGTCTTTCCTAAACTCTGTATCACTAGCTAGAGACAGTAACAAACTTATTTCCTGTCTCTTCATTGACCTCCCTAAAGCCTTTGATATAGTCTCTCATAAACTCCTTCTCCTTAAACTAGCAAATTTACACTTCTCAACATCCACTATATCTTGGTTTAACAGCTATCTCTCTGATAGACTCCAATCAGTCAAATAGCTGTCAGCTTTCTCCCCTCTTCTTCCTGTTAAAATGGGTATTCCACAAGGCTCCATTCCTGGGACACTTATTTTTAACATCTTTACCAACCTTCTCTACTCTTCCTGTCCTAGATCCTCACTGATACAATATGCAGATGATTCTACACTTATCACTATTACCGAATTGCTAACTCAACTAAAATCACACACACAGTCCTCTTTTAACTCTGTAGAAAACTGGCTATCTGAAAATCACCTTATCCTTAATCCAAAGAAAACCAAATTACTACTCTTTCTCCCTAAAAACCTTAACCACATAAAGTCTTCCTTCCCCATATTGTCACAAAATAATACTCAAATACAGGTGGACACCAGTAAAAAACTCTTAGGTGTTACTATTGATAATAGACAAACCTTTGATTTACACATCAATAATTGTATCCGAAAAACACATCTCAAGCTAGGTCTCCTCTATAGAAACAAAAAATATCTTACCAAAACAGCAAAACTAACCCTTTCAAATGCCTACCTCTTATCCACTCTACTATATAGCTCCCAAATTCTCTCCAGCCTCAACACTGAACACTAAACAAGTTAGAAACAGCTTTTAACAGGATTGCCAGATTTGCTGCCAAAAATTCTTACAAGTCCCATCAATGTCTCTCACTAAAAGAACTAAATTGGCTAAATTACCTAACCTGCTTCAGTATAATCAGTTCAGATTATTCACTCCATTCTCTACAAACCCTCTTTCTGTCTGACTATCTCACCTCTAATCTCTCATTACCTACCCACTAGATTACTCTGCAGTTCTGAACAAGGCCTACTAAAAATCTACAAACCAAAGACCAAAATGGGTCACCTAGTCTATAGCTTTAACCCTTCCAAGAACTGAAATAGCCTACCACTAGATAGAAGATCCCTTGAACATCCCAATCAATTCAAAACTGCTACAAAAAATACCTTCATGAAAAATGGACCTGCCAATGTAATTATCCCCGTAAACACTCCCCTGTAACCTTCTACTTTCCTTCTCTCTTCCTTCCCTTCAATAAACAAACTTACTACTTTGTCTTCTCCTCTTGCTACATCACTATACAAACATAACTAGTAAAATATTTCAGCTATGTAACTATTGCACTATTATGTATATAATATGTCATTATAAATGTATCCCTCTGATGAATGCATTTTTATATGTATTTCACTTGCCACAGTGTAATGTATGACACTGTAATGCAGTAATGTGTGGTACTGGTGAATGTATTCTATATGTATTCAATATGTAAAATTTCTATTTTTCTGTTGGAGCTTTTCTCCTCGGGCCTCCGCTGAAAACGGCCAATTGTAGCCTAGTAACCTGGTCAACAAATATAAACTAAATAAATAAATAATAAATAAATCACATAGTTAGATTTATAAGTGTAATAAGTACAAATGGAAAAATAATCTTTTAATATCCAGATAAATGGATTGGTCACCAATGTTAGTCTTTGAGAATTAATATTACCATTTATATCGTCTGATAATATTTCTAAAATTTTTTTTCCATTTTGCAGTGTATTCAACATCTATAAAAAGAGATATAGTTTTAATCACTGAAGAAATTGAATAGATTTTCAAATTGGGCAAAAATGCCTCCATTAGCCAAGTCTCTCATATGATAAGTTAGTGCAATTCTAGGCTTATTTGGAAACCAAAAGAATTTTTGTATCATTGAATTCATTTTTTTAATTATTGATTTTGGAGAAGGTAAAGAAATTGATTATATAAAGTAAAGTATTTTAGGGAGTAAAATCATTTTTATGATAGAGAGTTTTTCTTCCATAGAAAAGGAAATCTTTTTCCATTTATTTATAAGGCTTTCAATTATGGATAGACTATTGTTATAATTTATTTTAATAATATCTGTAATATTATTAGTAATTACAAAATTTAGAAATATTATCTATTCAGAGTGTACTAAATATTTAGTGTATTTATTATGTAAAATGAATTTATTTGGACCGATTGAAATCATTTGAGTTTTATTATTATTAAATGTTAGTCCAGATTTTTTTGAAAGTCTTCAGTATTACCAAAAACTGCAGAAATAGATGCATTATTTCCCCCTAGAGTTAAAAGTATGTCATATGCAAACATTTGTAATTTAGAAGACATGTTGGAATTTAGTTTAAAGCCTTCAATGTTTTTATCCAGCCTAATTAAGTTTGCCCATGATTCCATTATTAATGTGAACAATAACGGAGATAGAGGACATCCCTCTTTAGCTCCTTTAATGACGGGCATATTCTGAGAGTCTGTATTAAAAAAATGAAATGACAAAGGAGCAAACGCTCTTTCATCAACAGATGTTGTTTGTCTTTCGGCTTTTTCCTGGTAAGGGGTTGCCACAGCGGAACTCTGGTCCGCTAATGATTGGCAGTAGATTTCTTTACGAAACGCCGAGGTGCCAGCTCGACGCCCAACCTTTAATGAAGGAACGCCCATTTACACACGCATGTCTTTCAAACGCTACCCAACCACGGGGAGGACATGCAGACTCCGCACAGAAGGCACTCCCAAGCCAAGCCAAGAATCGAACGGGAGGACCTCTTGCTGTGAGGTAACAACGAGCTCTTTCATCGACAGATAAATTCACAAAACAGCGAAGTTATGGAACAGCGATCTCAAAAAAAAAATGTAATGCCAAAATAAAATGGGGGCTTCACCACCCACACCCCCCTGATGTGAGGGGCTGTGCCACCCACACCCTCCCTACTTAAATATACCAACTATGAGATAGCACCTCAGTGGAGGAAATGGCAAAGTCCCAAGAACGGCCCAGTGATTTTTTTTTCCCCCCTAGGAAAAAAAAAAAATCGCTGTTCCATAACTTCACTGCTTTGTGGTTTAAGCTTTTATGTGTTGATGAAAGACCATTCACTCTTTTGTCATTTCATTCATTTAATATAGACCCTATTCATAGGTCCATAGGTTCATAGGTAGGTACTAGGCTGTTGGCCCTAGGGCCTAAATAAGCCTAGCCAAAAGGTACCCTGGCTTTTGCCATCCAAGAAAGTTATTTTCCTGTGCCACTGTCGAGCAGAGCCACAGAAGTGATCCCCGGGGTGAATTTCCTATCTCCCATCCAATCATCAAGATTTTTCTTGAAGAGTGCTAATGAGCTTTGTTTGATATAGATAGGTAGTTTGTTCCAGAGTATGGGAAGTCTCTGGTACAGGAATCTATCCCTCCAGCATGTTTTGTTTATTGTGGTGACAAGGTTTAAGTCCCTAGAGTGTGTAGCTTGTAGGGATTGGGATTTCTTTAAGTGGAGCATGTCTAAAAGCTCTGGGTTTGACATAGCTTTGTGTGTTAGGCAAGAGATCGCCTCTGAGTAGGTGATATGCTACGGAGTAAAGCTGCAGTTTTTTGAGACGGTCTGCATAGGGCATCTGTTTGAGGCCGGTAATCCTCTTTGTGAGGTATTTCTGTAGCCTTTCCAGTTATTGTTCTGAGATACATTGGTACCGATTTTAATATAAACTTGACTATCTTAATATAGATTAGTAAAAGTGTTAGAAAAATTTAATTCTTCCAGTAAAATAAATAAATAATCCCAGTTAACTGAATCAGAAGCACAGTTTATATCAAGACTAATAAGAGTTAGGTTCTTTTTTAGAATTTTAACCGATTCAATCAAGGTTATAGCTCTTTTTATATTGTCATATGGGTTTCTGTTTATTATAAAACTTATTTGGTCCTCATTCACTAGTATTGGAAGAAAAGTTTTAAGCCTATATGCATATATGGGCTTGAACATTTTATAATCAATATTGAGTAAAGAAATCGGTCTATAAGAAAAACATTTAGTGGGGTCTTTATTAGACTTCAATATGGCTGAAATAAAAGTATATTTCCATGATGGTGGAATTAAAATTTTGTTTTGAGAGATGTTAAAAACTTTATGAAGTAATTTTAATGCATTATTGGGCAAAATATTATACATTTCTGGAATAATGCCATCATTACCAGGCACTTTGTTTTGTTTTAGTTTACTGATTTGTGTTTGAAGGTCATTAAAGGATATAGGTTTGTCTATGATGGCAACTTGTTTTTCTGAGAGTCTGTTTTGGTATATTTATTAATAAAGGTTTTGATCTCCTCTTTAGAATCAATTACCCTAGGTTTCTGATTAATATTAAGAAAGAATTCTTTAAATTGTAGTATTCTTATATGACTAACCCACACCAGATTTTCTTACTTTATAGGCCTTTTGAACATGAATTTGAAAGCATACAACAGTTTCAATAATGAATATGGCATCACTAAAAGAAAGAAAGAAAGAGAAAACATTAGTAAACTGAAAAAATAAAGAAATAAAAGAACACAACACAAATAATTATCTCATTATAACAAAAATGATTTGCCTATTTGGGAGATGCAATCTCTCCCAAAGATTGCTGCTAGTCTTGAATAAAATTCTAATTTATATGCAGCAGAGCTCCTCAGTGACCCTGTTCAAGTACAGCCCAGACAAATGGAAGGGAGACCACAAATTCACCCCTGGAGGTGGCACCCATGTCTCTCAAGGTCAGGTTTAGTTGGTGTTTATCATAGACATGCTCTGTGAATTACGTCCATCTGACCAAAGACAATTACGGCAACTTGGGATTAACATGTCTAGGCTTGTAAGGCCTCTAGGGCTGCTAGCCTAGTAATCTCCTATGAACCTATGAGCATGGATGTCAATAAATGGGCACTGGCAGCTATGCTTTGTTCCATTCTAGAGGTGAACCTTCACAGCCATGTTGAGAATACATAAAAAGTTAGTTTTGATTGGAAAAACTGACTCATAATTCTCTGTAGTTATGGAACTTTAGCTAATCCAATGTAATACTAGTTGCATAAAAAGTGTAGGGACATTAACTATTTAATAGCTTTCAAAGTTGTAGCACACGTAGCACTGTCATACAGACAGCCAACATGCCAAGAGTATAGCAAGCCAATTGCCATATAAGCTACGGTGTAGAATATTTTTCCAAATTGTTTATTTCATGCAATGTTATGCACAAGAATTTGCATTTAAAAACTGTGACATGTTTACCATGCTGTTATTGTATTGCTGAATAGCTTTTATGTATCACTTTGGGTCAAATGGGTATTTCTTTCTTTCTTTTGCACTAAGGAAAAGGAATGCTGTCCAGAAACATGCAGTCTAGTGGGTTGAGAGCCACACTTTGGGGTTATGCTTTGGAAGCTGATGTACAGAGCAAATAAATCATAGCTATGATCCTGGCAACAGCTTTAAAAGCTGACACTTCATTTTGCCAGATTTGTATTTGTATGGCAGTGAGAAGTATAGGAGTGGTTCAGTGGTGTAGCAGTTAGCGTTGTTGCCTCCCAGCAAGAGGTTCTCCAATTTTATTCTTGGCTGAGGTGCCTTCTTTTGGAGTCTCCATGTCCTCCCTGCATTCACATGGGTTTCCTCTAGGTGTTCTGGTTTCCTCCCACATTCCAAAGATATGCAGTAGGTGGATTGGGCACTCTAAATTGGCCCTAGGTGTGAGTGTGTGCATGTGAATGTGTGTGGTGCACCCTCTGAGGAGGATTGGGCCTTGGCCTAGCAACCTGAGCCCATAAAACCTGTAATTGCTACAGAAACAAAGAGTGCTGAAAGGTGCTCATTGCCTGATGTAAAACATGGTGCATAAATGAGAGAGAGCAGTGAGAAGTGTATTGCAGCTTTTAATTCCAGCTTCAGTAGCTTTGGGAAGCTCTTGTTGTTAACAGTTTTGAGCAGACTCACTAGACCAACTTGTTTTTCAGTAATTGCTCTTTATTGTTATTTATATTTTTAGATTTGTATTTTGTTTTAGTTTAAAAAACTGCAGAAACCTAAACCAGAAATAGTTAATTAAGTAAAATGTGTACTTATGTGAGGCAGTGCAACTTTATTTAATCAAAACTCTTAAAACTTGTAAATGTCTGTCCATATCCATGGATTGACTACTTTTAGAGACTAATACAGTTGCCCATTATATGCATCAGATATCTAAACTTAACCATCATGATTAAACCTTCCATGGAAGAAAGATGTGTCTGGAAGTAGTTGTTGGTTAGTATAGACTCTACTATTCTCTAGTGTCCTTATGAGTGAGAATGACATTCATAAGGGGAAAAGAAAAGTTATGGTAAAGCCACTTTAAGCTTTTCAGCAATGACAGTGATACAAAAGGATACCATATTAAGTTTGAAAATCAGTGATGGATTTCTGCTATAGAATTTATCATTTTCTTATGAGCTTATATAGTTGAGATCACAATACTGCAAACAGTCCCCAACACCTCACACCTGTTGCAAAATTATGTGATCAGTTCTTAGGCTGCAGCAAAACGATGAAAAGAAAACATTTCAGTTTTGGAAAAAATCATACATTTTACTTTGCCTGTTATATTTTAAATTTGAATAATAAATTGCTTTTCAGAATACACAGTGCCTGAAATTTTGTGATTTGTGCAATTGCAGCTTGGAAAACAGTCTGTCATCAAAGAAGTCAGTCAAAACATTTTTCATAAAAGGACTTAATCTCTGTTTCTGGCCTTGTGGATATAGGCATCCTGAGGTAGTGTAATAACTGCCTCATGTTCACTGACAACCATTTAATTTTAGAACAGTCAAACACAGTGCATGAGAGATGTAGATAAACTATGCAATTGGAAGCAAAGCTCTCACGTACATACACAAAAAAAAATGCAAACTGGGTTGTCAGCATTACACCCAAAACACTCACTAACTGCCACTAAGGAACAAACACATAGACCCACATACCCAGAGGTACTCAGTTGTAATCTACCCAAACCTCCAAGACCTCCTAAAAGCATCACTCAATGGCTCTGCGCACACTCAAAAAAAACAGCACTTCACAAAGCACATAACTCTGAAAACCATAGTAGCCCCACATCCAAACCCCTAAGGCAACACACCATGCAGTCGACCATTTTAGTTATTGGGGATTCTATTGCAAGACATACTGCTCTCCCCCTTACCAGGATAAACAAGGAAAAGATCACAGTGAGCTGACTGTCTGGAGCTAGGACTCCCAGATCACACATGCACTTAGGTCTTTAAACCACAAGTACCAGTATGACATGGCCTTAGTCCATGTGGGACTAAAGGACGTAAGATGTATCACACTAGACTATATGCAGATAGAAATTATGGAGCTTTCTGAATATGTGTCCTAGACCAGTATGAATCTGGCCTTGAGTAGCATCTTACCTTCACCTATGATTATGCCACAGCACCAGCAAAAATGATTGACTTCAACAATTGACTTAGTTTATGGTGACAAAACTAGAGGCTCCAATATCTGACAGCCTAGTGAGACATGATTGACAAACCACAATGCTTTGCCAGAGATGGTTTGCACTTGTCACCATTTGGCTTCTGGATACTGGCAAAAACTTTATTTGTCCCTATAGTGCCTTTTTTAGGATGTGCCATGTTGTTAAACCCTCCAACATAACAAAAATCACTCACAGCTATCTAAAGGTACTGCTGCTCAGTGCTAGCTGTTTAAAGATATATGTTCAGTCACAGAAACATGATTCAAAATTGAAAGCACCCAATCTATCAAAACCTACATTGCTTTCACACATTTCATTCTCCCTCAGCTCAGAATAAAACAAAGGGAAGAGGTGTCTCAGTGCTCAAAAAGGACAAGTACACTGCTAGACTGATCCAACAATATGACTCACTTGAGCTACTCCATGCCCAACTAACCATAGGTGCAACCAGCTATTATTCCCTTGCTAGCTACAGATCCCCTAACATGAGTCTGGAAAACCACACCTCCTACCTAAATCTACTGAAATCTCTTAACATTAAGCCTAACACCATACTTTTGGGTGACTTCAACTACCCCTCTGTAAACTGTAAGACTTCTGATCCATAATTCACTTATTCAGAGGATTTTGGACTTTGTCAATGCAAACACCCTGGAACAACTAGTTAGAGCCCCAGCTGGAGGTACAAATATCCTAGACCTGGTACTCACAAACATGGGGGGATGTTGCTCCCTCCCATTCACTAACGCCTCCCTGGTAAGATCGGACCACAAAATGATCTCCTTTAGTATTAAAACTAACCTAGAACCCCCATCAAAATCCAAACCTGTTAAGAACTTTGCTAAGGCCAATTACCTCAAACTAAGTGACAGCTTATTAAACTTCCAAGCTCCTCCATACCCAGATGACACTGAGGCCTACTCTGAGCTGTACACAAAGCACTGTACAACCACATTCATACTGCATAGAGGAGGCAGCTCCTGTCTGAGTCAACCCTATGATTACTGGCAAAAATAAACCACCCCAGTGGACCACTAGCATAAATAGGCAATTAAACTAAAGGGAAAAAAAATCCTCTCCAAAGTCAAGAAGGAACAGACAAAAACACTAACCAGTCTAAACAAACAAATTAGAGAGTTGGTTAAATCTGCCTAAGCAAACTATGAGGGAAAGATAGTCTACCAGGTAAAAGATGATCATAAAGCTTTTTTAAAATATGTTCATAACCTCAGGGGAAATGTTCAGCAATGTGCTGAGTTAATCACAAATAGCAACACTTACACCATGCTTGAAACTATAGAAAAACTGCTGGCTGACAAGTTTAGTTCAAACTCCCCCTCATCACCTCATACTACACCCAAAGAAATACCTGCAACCATCCCCTACCAGTCAGTACAAGAGAACAGATCCTTACTGCCCTCACTTAAGCCAAAAACACAGCCTCCATAGGTCCCAACAATATTCCAAGATACTGTTAAATTGCTTAAAACAGAAACTATCAGGGCCACTAGAAACCCCATTTAACCACAGTCTGTGAATGGGCTTTGTCCCAGAGGAATGGAGGATTGCAACAGTCATCCATCTGCACAAAGGGGCCCCATCAACTGACCCAGGGAACTACAGACCCATAAGCTTGACCAGTCTCATTTGCAAGGCCATGGAGAGAATTATCATGGACCTGATCAATAATAACATAAATACTCTCTAAAAACTGGACCAGATCCAATTTGACTTTGTCAAAGGGAGGACTTGTCTGGTCAGTCTGGTGGACTTCTTTGAAAAAGTTGCCAGGGCCATGGGTGAGGGCAAAACAGTACACACTGCTTATCTAGACCTCATCAAAGCTTTTGACACAATCCCCCACCCAGGGATCATAAGTAAACTTACTCAGTTAGGCATAAACCACAACCAGTACCTGTAAACATTTATGTCTGCTGTATGCACTGAAACTGATATTACACACAGGTAGAACATGCACAACTTATTTACATGCATAGATGAGTAAGTTGATTGCACAGTAGGCTTTGCTATTGTAGTGCTAACCTGGAGGATGTCCCACATTAATATCTAGGCTATTATGTTACTGTGCCATTGTTAACAGACTTGACAATGGTTTGCCTAACATAACACAGCTCTGTGTAAGTGACTACAGATATCAGGCACAAGTGCTTATAGGACTGTACAGTTGAATGATATGAGCTCACTATATCACATGCATTTCAACACACACTTCTGCAACAGTACTGTATGAAAAATGATATGGTGCTGCTTACTGTAATGGATTTGAAGTCTTCCTAAGACACTCAGTCTTGCTGGCTGGATTCTGCTGAAATCAAAGTCTGGTTATATTTGCATTCACAGTCTGCTGCATACAGAAACTTGCAGAATATACATTTATGAGAGAATATACTTTGCAGCATCAACTTAGAGCAGTAACAAATAACTTTTTATAATAAACCAGACAGACTAACATTGCAGCTTAAAGTACTGTTCCACTTTATTTCTCATATAGTACAGATGATGTGAGAGATATAACATTTACCTTGGGACAAATGTGTCCCTACCAATACCCCTAACATAACTGGATTAATACAGATCTTTATATACAATTTTAGTCATGCACATGCATATACATTTCCTCTTGGTATTCTATTTTGGAGAATCGCTCATCCTGTAGAAACAATACTGATTGTTGCAGATGCTGATGCAAACTGCTGACTTAATGATATCATTTTTCAGCTTTTCTGACAGTGTGAACATCCTGTTTTTTGTCTTTAGTATTCTATTTGCATATTTGTATAAGAACATCTGTTCTTGTGCCAAATTCAGAAAAAACATGTTTTTAAGGAAACACATTGTAACAGTGTCATAAACATGTCCTGTTGTTTAAGGAAACATATTGTGTCCACTCTTTTTATATGCAGAAAAACATGTTTTTGTTAAGGAAACACATTGTCACACTGTTCTTTAAAAGCATTTTTGCTCTTGCATACATCCTGTTTGCAAGGAAAAAATGTCCATTCAGCAGATTACTTATTTTCCAAGCCATGGTCATTTAGTATGGAGGCTAATCACATATTGCTAAACTATATTTCTACATTTAAGCAAGCTTTATCTTATACCTTATTTATGTTGTCTATTTGTAGCAAAGTTACTTTCAACCTTAGTATATTGTTGAGCACACTCTAACACTGTACTCTGCACATGCTCTGTATTGTTCTCTTATATTTACAAGACAAAATGTGTATCATAGTTATATGCACAGGTTACATATGGATACGTGCAACATCCCAGTAGCTGGCCTAGCAGTGGCACAGTCAGTGGTGTTTGACAGACACTCTGGTAGCTGCCAAATGTCAGCTGTCCTTTCCTGGCATGAGTCAGAGGCCTGAGCTGTGCCCTATGTCACTGCAGACAGAGCCACATGTTAGGGCCATTGGTGCTGTTTAGCCGTACATCAGTACAGCAAGTCTTGTTGATACATATTCTTTCAAACTCCTATTTTCCATTATTATAGACCACCTACTGCATTCAATTACATGCTTACTTGTTTCACATACCTTTTTTAAGTGAATTTTGTTAGATATATCTTCTGAGTTCTTCTGTTTTTATGGAGATCACTGTCTATGACAGTGGTGGTTTGAATAGGTGTCAGCTTGTCTTTTGTAGGTAATACTCATGACCATCTGATGGCCTGTGCATCAGTTGGTGTTCTCCAATTGCTAATTGCATGCAGAGCAGCTGTGTAGTTATTCCAATAGCCAATGTCATGGCAACATGCACCTATAATTGAGTACTCCATGTGGGTTGGCCCTTTTCCTTACCTGTGAGGAAAACATCTTGGAGGTGTGTGAGCTAATACTTCTTACAACAAGACTTATGGAAACAAGCCAACTAAATGGTGGAGAAGGTTCAAGACTTAGGAGCAGAATGTGAGTATTGCTGTTATATGTTTGGAGTACTGCTAGTTTAACAGGGTTGTCTGAACATGCTACTTCTGCATGGGTTTCAGTCTGACAAAGTTCTGTGTCTGCATAGCTCTCAACTGTAGGGCTATCCACATAATGGTCAGAGGTTTGCCTGTTATGTTTAATCTGTTCCCCAGGCAGGTGTTGTCCTTGGAAAATCAGTATCATACTCTGGTGATTGCAATCAGTAAATACTAACATACATTTGTGTTTCTGACTTTATATCCCTCAGAAAAGATATGTTACAACAAACCATGTAACACCAGCAACTTTCACAGTGTATAACAGCAATATTTCAAGTATGGCTATGTTTTTGGGCCTCTGTACCCCAATTTTGTAAGGCTTTGTACAGATGTCATACAGTAGGAGGTTGATAGGTATGGTATATCATTATTTAGCACTGTCACCCTGCTAAGGGGAAAGGCTGGAAAACATGTGGAATTCTGTACATTCAAGCGGTCG